>NC_141914.1:24784220-24935945 GCF_057802395.1 Ceratotherium simum simum | reverse complement strand
AAAATTTTATCTGCATTTCTTCTAGCTTTTTTTAATTTTTAACATTTTATTCAAAATGGATGTTTCTGTGTGTGGTGTGAGGTAGGGATCCTAAATATGATATATTTTTTTCAAATTATCTGTACTTACTTAGTAATCCATTCTTTTTCCATTCATTTGAAGCCACTTTTATCATGTGCTAAAGTCTTATGTATAGAGTTTGTTTTAGGACTTTCTGGGCTGTTTTATTAATCAAAATGTATATTCTTGTAACAGAACCAAAATGGTTTTAATTATTGTAGCTTTTTAACATTTCCATATTTAATAGTAAAATCCCACTGATTACTTTTAATCCAAGGACAAAGTATTTTTCATTATTTATTCAAGACTTCTCAAACATTGTTCAGAAAGTTTTGAAACTTTCATTATGTATGACATTTGCACTTCTTAAGTTTCTTCCTAGATGAAGTGTGTGTGTGTGTTTACCTTTTCTAACTAGTAATAGCTACTAAATATGAAAACAATCTTACTTTTTGGGTAGGTAGTTTATAACTGGCTAAAGCCAATATCAGAAGTATATGCATAGCCTTTACTGCTTTTATTATTCAACAAAAAATACTGAAAATTAATGAATCAAGCGTTTAACTCACAAAATCAAAGAACAGAACAAACCAAGGGAAAGCAGAAGCAACATATTTATATAAAAGCAGAAATGAGTTCATTACAAAGTAGGAAAACAATATTAACTAATAAATTTAAAGATTAGTCTCGGAAATAGGAAATAGGCAAACCCAACCAGGCCAATCAAAGAAAAACATAAAATTTAGAAACAAAACTCTAACCACTGATCTGGAGTTGACAAAAATGACATTTTCATGTTCAACTCTGATAATACATTAGGAAATCTTGAAAGCAATAGATTTTTTCTAAGAATATAGAAAAAAATTCTATTTTTTCTGAGAAAATAGGAATTGCCAAAATTAACTAAAAAAGAAATTGAAAACCTGAAAAATTTAGTGAAAGAGATTGGAAAGATTGAGGAAATACCTTCTGAAAACATGCTGGATCCAAATAGTTTTGTGGATGAGTTCATTAAACCCTTTAAGGAACAGATCATTCCAAGCTCTGTATTTATAGCACAAGGGTTATTTATTGTATAAGTGGAATATTTCTTTCATGTTCTCTCTCACCTTTATGCATTCAGTTCTGTTAAATTCTTAGAAACTAGGATTTGGGTTGGAAGGCATCTTAGAGGGTATGAAGGTTTCCCTTGACAACATCCCAGCCAGATGGTCCTCCAGCCTCCTTATGAACACTTCCGGGGATGGGGATCTACCATGTTCCATTTGGTCCCTTTCCTTGTTCAGGCATTGTTTTCCTTTCTTGTGTGAGTGTAAATCTGCCTCCCTAGATTTTGGACCCATTCATCCCTCTTCTGGAGCTATGCAACACATAGACTCTTTTATACAAGACCTCTTCATATATTTGAAGACAGATATGTCCTCCTTTTGGTGTATTTTATTCCAGGCTAAAGATACCTACTTCCATCAACTGGTCTTTATGTTCCTTAAATAAACATCCCTTGAGCACCTGCAAGGTGCCAGCTGAGCAGTGGGCATTATCATCACCTCACAGATCAGGAGCCTCTTCATCAATGTCCTAACATGTGGCCCCTGTGGCATTCTGTCAGCGGCGGTGAGACGGAACAGGGCTGCCTTCTCTTTGTTCGCACGCCATGCTCTGTTAATACAGCTTGAGACTGAACATTTAGGAGACCCTTCTCAGCTATTTTTATGCGTGAGCTGCCCCCACCACCGCGATTTTATCTAGTTGATGATTTAGAACCTTCACAAGACTTGTTATTTCCTAAATTTCTTTTTATTTGGACCTTTGTTCTTTTGGAGTGTTGAGTCTGTTAGTCAATATGTTATGACCCCCAGCATTAATGCCAGCTTTAGTTCTCGTGAGCAGCTTTTGAGTCTTCATTCAAGTAGTTAATAAAAATGTTGATGCAAAGGAGAAATATGGAGTCCTGGGGCCTACCAGAGAGACCACGTCATTAATTTAAAAATACTTAATGATCACCTCCTTTGTACCAATCAATGTTCTGCTAGTTGGTGATTCGCTGGTGAGCAAACCTTTGTAGTTCTTTCCACAGGCAGTTACAGTCTAGTGCTCTGAAACAGGTGAGAGTAACCCTGCAAACAGATGAATTATAAACCGTGATGAGACCCACTGAAGGAAGAACACAGAGGGCCATGAGAGCATCACAGCATGACCCAGTTTGGGAAATCAAGAAAGACATCTCTGAAATGCTGGGACATAAAGATTGGAGAGGACCATCCACCCTGTCAACCGTCCACCCAGCAGTGGATTTAGTAGCCATGCTGGACATGGAGAGAACTTCAAAATAGGAGTAATGTCTAGTTCCCCCTCTTGAGTGACTCAGTGTCTTGTAGGGAGCTGTGCCAAATGTGCCTGGAATGAATAAAAGCATAACCTGTGTTATTGGTATGGGTGCTGTCATCTCAGATTGTTGTGAGACATTCTGATTGAAAAGATTCTTATTGTTTCCAGTAAATACATCCAAATATCCTTGGAGTTCCAATATTTTGATGTTGAGACTTTATATCACCAGCTCCTTCTGGCACCTGGAAGCTGACCATGAAACTCTTGTCAGATAATGTGTCCTGATTTTTATGGAAAATATGGTCACTGTGCTTGCTGTAGGGCAGAAAGAAATATGAAAGGTGATGTCATGGTGATTAGCTGCCCCAGATTTTCTGGGACAGGCCTGATTTTAAATGGTCTATGCTGTGATCAGATAAATGTCTTCTGGTTTTAAAATATGTGGTCACTTTAGATAATGGTGTAAGTGCTGAAAGTTGAGGGGTGGGAGAGATCAGAGGGGGCTGGATAATTGGGAAGGCTCTTTAGAGGGGGAGCGAGTGGTCCTGTAGGACCTGGAGGAGTGGGCAGAGGGGGAAAGAAGGTGGCATCTTGGAATTGCTTCTTGCTTGGTTCCACAAGCTGTGCACAGTTCTAGGGTGTCTGTCTTGTTCACCTAACAGTGTATGGTATGTCCTTTTTGAAAAGGACAAAACTAGGAGGATAAATCTGTTGTATGACATATCCTGTAGACAAATAGAAATAGAACTACCTTATCTCCTTTGCAGTGGGGAGGTAACTGAGAATTGGTTGTATTGGCATTTAGCCCTGGCTTTAGAAATATTTTTTTCCGCTTTAGAAATAAATACTACCTACTTAGAGATGAGCCCTGTCCCCAGTACCCAATCTGCGGGTGTGTTTAGAGAACTAGGCCCTCTTGTGGCCAGGGGGCAGGAGCAGCAGTGGCCTGAGCCCTGAGTGGTGTTAGGGGTCTTTGCCTTAGAGGAGGCCTGGGGGAATCACGCGGGTGAGGGTCCCCTTGTTCCATGGGTCCCTCAGGTGACCCAGCTGGGCAGTCAGAGCTGAGAATTCTGACTGCTGCAGCCTGCCTTCGTGGCTTGCACATCTAATCTCGTGGCAGACCCTGCCAGGGGCAGCAAAATCAGTTCAAAAGAAGCTGAGGGCCAAGGCAGCACTGGGTTTTTCCACTTCTCCCTGTCTGGCCAAAGGAAGGGAAAAACACCAACCTTGGAAGTGGGACCCTGGCCCTGGACCCAGCTAGGAGGCTCTTGATAGAAAGCGGCTTTGGAATCAATACTGCTCTCACACTGGCATCCTGCCGCTGAGGGTGAAGGGCTCTGGGGCCCCAGGCATGCCCGTTCCTTCTGGGCTGCAGATTGGCCTGGCTCCGCTTGGCTTCTGGGGCAAGAACACCTGACCTGCTCAGGCTGTGGCGGCCCCAGTGTCCGTGAAGTGGCTGCTGTGGGAAGTTGTTGCTGAGAGGCAGGAGTGTTGCCAGAATTCCCAGAGTGTAGGGGCTCCCTGAGATGGTGAGTGGTGGTGGGAGAAGGAGTGAAGATTTTCCAGGCGAAAGTGGACTCTGGGGGGGCATAAGAGGTTTACAGATCCTTCCAGTACCCACCTTAAGCTGACCCTTTTTTACAGCACAAAGTATGAACCAGGCCATCTTCTCAGGCGCCCCTACGGTCTCTCCCAATAGCCTGTTCCCCAGAAGGCACCCACAGGACCATTCTTCCCTATAAATTTCTTCTCCCTGCACTTCCTGACCCTCCCCTTGGGACTGACACCCACCTGTTCTTACCTCTTCCCCATTCCTCGGGCCTGGAGATGACTATAGCCGACTTGCTTAATTCAGCAAAGGCCTTACTTAGGGTGACCCTGGTGCCTGCCAGCACATCCGCTCATTTTAACAGCTGCTCAGGCTGCATCTGGAATTCTCTGAGCTGGGTGGTCTGAGCAGTTGCCCACACTGAGGCTGAGGCCAAGCCCTGCCTACAGCTCCCTCGACCAGATTAGTAAGGAGAGCTTTTATCTAACAGTGACATTTAATTTCTTACAGTTCTCTGAGAGCAGATGCCCAGGCTTTTTGCAGACTGCCTGTTTACCCGCCTCCCTTGATTAGGGATATTCTAGGAGGTGGGGAGAAGGGCACTCTGGGCTACAAAGCTCCCAACACAGGAGACCCTCAAGCTTCTCTTGTAGCAGTCTGGGAAATGGGCTGGTTTTGGGTCCTCCCACCACCAGCCAGGGGTTGGTCAGGCTGAAGCAGGCTCTGCTGACTCTGCTCACAAGGCTGGGGGAGTGAGGAGGTACCCTAGCCTTCTGGCAAGTAACTATAGTGCTGTTTGTGGGGCAGGCCTGCGCTGGGGATGAAGATGCTCGGTGCCAGCTCAGCTGGGCCCCAGCCCCCATGGATCCCTGAGGATCACATAGTTGAAAGGGACGTTGGCAGAAGTGGGGAAAGGAAAGTTTGAGTTTTGTTTTTACTAAATAACTGGGCAGCTTTTCCCTCCATTTTTCCAGATACTTCTTCAGAAAAGACATTTCAATGGCTTGGACTGGGAAGTCTAAATCTACTTTAAATGTGTTTTGAACTAGGACTCAAACCCTTTGATGTTCCCCTGCCCCCAACACGGCCACCAGCAAACACCTCGAGAAGCACTGCACGCACAGGCTAGCTCATAAGAGGACCTTATTGGAGGGTCGTTGGCATTTGTTTCTTCTCTCTTTCCTGCGTCCCCTGGGGCCCTGCCCTAAGATTTGTGGACAATAGCTTGTGCAGAGCTGCACTGCATGGAACTGGCAGGAGCAATACATCAGGCGGAAGTAGCAGAGGAGAGCTGCTCTGGTTAAACTGGAACCGTCTGTGGAGAGAGATTGGGAGAAGTGGAGAGAGCCCCAGTGCTCCTCCCAGGCTGTGCTGGCACTGCCCTAGCCTGGAATCCATCTCAGTTCACAAGTCACCTCCCCGTGGGCCCATCCCAGCACGGGGTCCATGAGGGGCTGCCATAGGGTTGGCAGAGCTACTGGGAACCATCTCGTTTCTGGTCAAACTTGAATGGCTGGTTCTGACAAATGCAGCCCTCTCAGTCACTCCAGCCCCTTGGGGCAGAGCGCTGTCTGGGGAGGTGGCATGGGTTCCTACTCAGCTCACAGCAACACTGTCCCTACCCTCCTCCGTGCTCCCGCAGTCTTCCGCACACGCCTCTTTTGCAGCACTAACTGTGTGCTCTGGTCGATTGCGTACTCCTGTCAGCCACAGACTGGGAGCCACTCCCGGGTGGAGAACCTGCTGTCTTCATATTTCCTGGCCCAGAGAGGAGGCCTGTGTGGCAGGAGTACAGTGGGCAAGGAGAGAGTGGGGAGAGAAAGAGGCAGGGGCTGGGTCTCCTAGGACCTTGTGAGCCCCAGTAATTGGATTTTATTCTTAGTGCAATGAGAAGCCATTGGAAAATTTTAAAATAGAGATGTGACTTTGGTCTAATTTACATTTTTTCAAACTTCTGTTTCTTGATTTTAACACTTAACTTTTAAAGCTATTGTGCTAAAGGCAATGTAGCATTTGACAAGGAGATAAATATACGGATAATTGAAACAAAACAGAGTTCAGAAATAGATCCACATATATATGGCTCATTGATTTTTTTATTATGTAAAATATATATAGCATAAAAATGGCCATTTTAACCATGTTTAAGTGTACAGTTCAGTGGCATTAAGTACATTCACATTGTTGTGCAACCATCACCACCACTCGTTTCCCAAATTTTTCATCTTATAAAACTGAAATTCTGTACCCATTAAACAATAATTCCCCATTTTCCCCTCCTCCCAGCCTCTGGCAACCAGCATTCTATTTCTTTGAATTTGACTACACTAGGTACCTCATGTAAGTGGAATCATACAGTATTTGACCTTTTGTGTCTGGCTTATCTTATTCAGCATGATGTCTTCAAGGTTCATCCATGTTGTAGCATGTGTCAGAATTTCCTTCCTTTTTAAGGCTGAATAATATTCCATTGTATGTATATGTCACATTTTGTTTATCTGTTCATCCATCCATGGACACTTGGGTTGCCTCCCCCCTTTGGCTATTGTGAATGATGCTGCTATGAACATTGATGTACAAATATCTGTTCAAGTCCCTGCTTTCAATTCTTTTGGGTTTATACCTAGAAGTGAAATTGCTGGATCTTGTGGTAATTCTATGTTTAACTTTTTGAGGAAATGCCATACTGTTTTCCACAGCAGCTGCACCATTTTACATTCTCACCAGCAGTGCACAGGGATTCCAGTTTCTCCACGTCCTTGCCAACACTTGTTATTTTCTGTTTTCTTTTTTATAATAACTATCCTTAAAATGAGTTTGATAAAATGATAAAAAGGAAATGAAAACTTATAAACCTATGAAGACAGATGAATGGGAGAGAGACAATAGCAGATGAGAGATGTCAACAAATTGATGGATAATGGAAAGTGAATAGAGGATTGGCTGACTTGGGTTTCAGCTTTCTGTGTTATGCTAAGCCTATGGTTAGGGGAGTGGGCAATAAGAAAAAGTAAGCCTGCGTGTGCCAGAAAATTCCTGAAAAGGCTGAGTAGTTGGAGGCATCAAGTACTTTCAAAGCCTAGGTTGTGGAGTGAAGCTGAAAACTGGAGGATTGATTAAAAGTCTAATAAGGAGCAGTTAGGCCCCAGATCCCCACCCATACTCCATGTGCCAGGCCACTGCTCCTCCCCGACACCCTAAAAGATGGAAGGTTCTCTGTGGAGTGACTGAACCTGACCAACTCTCAACTCCGGAACACAAGGCACAGCTGAAGGCAGGGGTGAGGTAAGTACGTGTACCCAAAAGGGAGAGAGGCTAAGTGAAAGTCAGCATATTGAAATAAGATCCCTCATGGCCTTCCCTCACTCAGACTCTTAAATGCTAGTAGACAGACTTAATTACTGTGTCCCCATCACCACCACCAAAGCAGGAAATTAGAAGGTTCCACTTTGCAGAAACTGATCATCTCAAGAGAAAAGATCCACAGATATTGATAGTTGAGGGTTTTTACCCATTCACTCTACTGGGAGGTCCAACAAGTTGACAAGGCCCCACCTATTCTATATACATGGACTTGTTTATTTCTTCATTCATATATATGAAAAATCAGTGAAAGATCCTCTGATGTCCAAGGGAAGCCTCTGTTATGAAAGAGACAAAAAGAACCAGAAAAGGAACTAGGTAGAAATAGAGACGACAGAAAACAGAAAACTTCAAAGAAATTTTATCTCACCTCAGAGATAAGATGTTGCTTCCATTGAATAAGAAGAGATTATTCAAAACAGTTTTGAAAAACTGAAAAAGAAAGGGTTTTTGGAAGTTAACGATAGCCAAAATAATAACTTCAACAGATTGGTTGGAAGATAGAGCTGAGGAAATCTCCTGGAAGGAACAAAAAGATGGAAGTGGAAAATAAATGAGAAAAGAAATGTGGAAAGTCAGTCTAGCAGAGCTAATGTCCAATTCATAGGAGTTCCATAAAGAGAACATAGAAAAAAACAGTGGAGAGAGAATGTCAAAACACAAAAATTCCTTAAAATTTAAAGATATGCATTGCCGATAGTGAAAAGACCTACTACCGAGGATCCAACGTGATGAGTGAACAAAGACCCACACCAAAGCAAATCATCATGAAATTTTAGACTATCAGGGATAAAGAGAAGATTCTAAAAGTTTAAAAGGAAAACACACACACACACACACACACACACACACACGCACACACACAAACCAAGTCATAGATGCAGGATCAGCATGGCATACCTCTCAACAGTAACACTGGATGCCAGAAGCATTGCCTTCAAATGCCATGAAGCAATACTCTCAAAATTCTGAAGAAAAAAAGATTTCCATCTAGAATTCCATTCTTAGACGAAATGTAAGTTGAGTATAAAGTTAGAATATTGACACTTTCAGAAATGCCAGGTTTAAAAATTTTACCCTTCTATGCATTCATTCTTAAGAACCCACTGGAGGAGATTTTCAACCAAAATGGTGGCATACACCAAGAAATTTCCAAGAGGATAGTGAAGGAATGTCCCAGGACCACTATGCATCAAGCCTAGGAAGCATCCGCTTTAGATTGGAGGAGGATGACAGAATGTTCCAGAAGGATATCTCCCAAGGAGAAAAAAATAAAAGCAACTGATGACTTAATTATCAGTTTGACCATCACTGAGAAGAATTTTAAGGTTCTCTTGAGAAGCTGGGGTTCCTAAAAATACTAAGCATACCGAAAGTATGACAGTTATTAACTCCAGGAAAAATGAAAAGTTCAAGAAATTTAATTGTAATATACTGTGGAGCTTGGCAGTGAGCAAAGTTAAAACGAGACAAACATTTTACATTGACACAAAAATTGTGATGTAGTTACTAGAGGTAAGGGGAAGTGTTTATGTGTGGGAAGATTTGAGAGTAAAAGCTCATATTCTGTACAGAGAAGTTAGAATATAATGCCTAAAATTAAAAAGAATAAGGTAGTAGTTGTGTAAGGCTGTTGTTTAGACATATGGAAAAAAAATATCAGAAGAAATGGCTAAAAGACTTGAGGATGATTGCCTCAAGGCAGTGGAAATTGGGAGTGGGAGGGGCAGAGCAGAGGCCTGCTTTTTTTTTTGTTATGACTTATGGTACCAATTGACATTTTGACCATGTACATGTATTGTCTTGTTGAGAATAAAAACATTTTAAGAAAACATGTTGGATTGTGTTTTTCAACCTGGTGGGCAGCCAGACACTGACGTGGTACAAGGAGCAACTTTTGACTCTTTATCTGGCATGTTCTCCGTGCAGGTCAGGATGCCTTTGGGCATCTGGGGCCTGGGGAGGACATTCTGCCCATGGCTGCTCTCTGCCCCTTGTGCCAGGTATTTTCCGACAGCATCACAGAGACGTTCTCCTGGCCGTGTTGATGCAGGTGGCATGAAAGGCCTTGCTGCCAAAGCCCCACCTGCTCACCCCACCCTCCTGGCCTGCCACCTGGGAGAGTCAGAGCGGAATGCACACTTTGTGTGGTGACATGCATGTGGAGCAGGTGTTGTTCAGAGGGGCAGCCTGGAGAGACCAAAAAGCAGAAATCAAGCCAAGGGGGCCAAGTCGAGATGTTCCTGGGATGTTGGGACCCTCGGGTCACTTTTGCCCCCCTCTGCTTTTGAACAGAATTCCCTCATGTTCTCAGTGAGTCCTCATAGGACAGGACATTCCCGGTACAATCTGTGGCCAGTTTCAGAGTCTCGTGGCATCTGAGCTCTGCTATTTGAGGAGTCAGGAGACGTTGCCAAATGGTCTGTGTGTTGTTTGGGAAGCAGCCCTCTGTTCCATCCCTTCTGCCAGTGAAGTATGTCTCTCTCTCTCCAGGTCCAACCATGACTGGCAAGGAGCTCCAGATTTATTACCCTAGATTTATTTCCTTCCCGACACTCACCCATGCCCTTGAAATTCCAGGGCTGCATTAGTCAGTGAGGCAGAAATCAAGGGGATGGTCTCTGTCTCAAAGGCGCACATGGTTTTACAAGAGTGGAATGACAGTGCAGGCAAAACTTCAGCCTGGATGTTTGTTTTAAAATATGCTTTGTGATGTTGCATAAAAACAAAGATCACTTTTCAAATGGGGTTTACTCTTTAAATGAAAATAATAAGCCAGTTCAGCTAAGGCAGAAGGTATTCTCAGTTACAGTGTTAGGTTTTTATCGAATTCGGAGTGTGATGCCTTGAGGTTGTCTATAAGAATGTGAGTTGTGTAAGAAGAGGCCCAACAAGCCTGGAGGTTCACAAGTACTGATATTTCTTAGGCCACAAACAATTTCACACCATTAACAAAGCCGGGAGCTAAACAGATTCTAGGGTACCTTATTGTAAAGAATCATTGGCTTTGAAGAAAAGAAGACAGGGAGGATATAAGCTTTAAACTTTATTAATGTGCTGTTGTACATGTGCTATCTCATTTGATCATAAACTTTTCCATGGAAGTGGATACTGGTATCACCCCATCTTATAGTTGTGTAAACTGAGGGCCAGAGAAGTTAAGTAACTTGCTCAAGGTCAGGCAGCTGGTGATTGATGCAGCCAACATCCACACACAGGTCTGTCTGATTCCAGAGGCCATATGCCTTTTCGAATTAGTCAGGACTCTTGTTTGCAAGTGACAGAAACCAACTCCAGCTGGGTCAAGCAAAAAAGATATATTGTCTCATATAACTAACTGAGTGGATCCTGAGTCCACCACAGCTCCATCAGGAGTGCCTCCATCTCTTCTCTTCCTCACTGTGTATGTGATGTCCAGTTCTGCAGATGGCTTCCTCCTCTTGGGTGGGGCACGAAAATTGGGAGGGTGGGGATGGGAGAGAATGGATGGCTGTAGACAGCTCCAGGCTTACATCTTCCCAGCTTGGGATCTCTGTGAAAAGGGACAGCTATTGTCTCCCTTCACTCTAATTTAAAATTTCAGGGAAGAACTCTGATTGGCTAGCTTAGATCATATGACTGTTTTTGGAGCCCAAGCACTTCGGCCAGGAGGCAGCTGACTGATTGCATCCCCACAGACTCACCTGTGGTGGGTGGAGGGGGAGAGAACTGTTCCTCAGAGGAGGGGTGTGTGGCTTACACTGGGAAAGGTGGGAAGGAGATCCTGAGCAAATCAAACAAAACTAAGCCACAGCACTAATTTGTTAAGCCTCTACAATGCCATATGCCTCTTATTAATATTTTAATATATCAGAGAGTGTATCTCAACTTGGTAGCAGAAACGGGAGAGTGAGCTCCCCGGCCAGCCTCACTAGCTGGGGGTCCCGTGTCCTTGGAAGCCATCGAGAGAGGGAGTAAAGCCGGAAGCCCAGGGCTTTGCGTAGAGCGTTTCCCAGTAAGGCTGTAATCGTGCAGCCATCCCAGAGGGACTGGGAGGTCAAACAGAAGGACACTTGTTTTTATGTGAAAACGACGAATTTGGAGGAACTAGGAAAGGCTCGATGTGAGGAGTTCCCAATTACACTTAGAATTCTGTTTCTGTGTTGGACGGCTTCAGAGGGTTTTAGGTGCTGTATCATTAAAAGGAAATCAAATCAAAAAGTTGCATGCATTGGTAAGCTTGATCTAGATAAGGAAATAGATTTTTTTTGAAAGGTTCAGAAGGGCCTGAGGTGTAACCCCAGGCTGCCAAACTATAACCCGCCTTGTGCTCTCAGTGGAAGAAACAAGAAGTTCTCAGACTTGTGGATATGGGGGTGCAGCGGTGTCTGTGACTTGGGCCACAGGAAAAGAAAACTTGTCATAGAAAGTGAGAGTGGCTGATCACAGAGAGAGCCTTTCAGTGTCTGTCCCTGGAGCCCCATGTGGCTTTTGCTGGGCCAGTTTGAGGAATGGCTCTTTGCATTCTGATTTTATTTGTTCTCACTGTTTCACAACTTGGACTAGGGACAGGGAGCATCCAGCAGTTTAAGCCTCTCGCTAATTGCTGTTTTTAGCTGGTATGATCTCTTCCTGTTGGGTTCTGTGGGTTCAGCTAAGGCTTTTGACTGTTGGGCAACGGATTATTCAAAGCCTTAATTAAGTGCCTGCCTGTCCACGGGGCCGTGCGCCAGTTGCTGACACAGACACAAGCCCCTGAGCTTGGTCATGCCGTGCCTATGGTTCACCCTTCACTCCTCACCTTCATAATATACCCATGATGTAAGCTTTGTAGACATTTTTTGTGGTCCAGTTTGTTTTGGGGTGTTAATGTTTTCATTCTCCCTTCTGTGCATCATATCCATTTATTACCTGGGTGAGCTTATGCTTGGAGATGGGACAGAGGATTCTTCTTCAACTACTTTCTCAGCACTATTGGTTTATTTCCTATTATTTTTCAGTTTTAAAATCACCAGCCCTGTTCTAATCACTTATCATAGGAGAATTTATTTATTATTGAAGAAGCTGCCTTAAAACAGGGTAAGAAGTTCAGAGTAATGTGCTACAGTCAGGCAGGCAGTTACGAGCATGTAGACAGTCGAGTTGCAGAATCAGCTTTGTCCGGCTTGGGGGAGACGTCATCTGACGGGTTTCCTTAATGTCCACTCCTCCAGGCTCAGCCTTTCCCAGCATCGATTCAATTACTCAGCAAGATTCAAATAAATACTTATTGCCGACCCCTCAAGTCTTTTGTTTCCGGCCCTAGGATTTCTCAGCTCGTTGCTCACATCTCCTTTGTGTATCTTCCCAACTCCCAGCGTCCTGCTGGGCCGTCTATTTTCACCCTGGCCTCGGAGCAGTCCTGGTTTCTCTCCTCTTGGTCTCCCTCCATCCCTGATGTGGGCAGACCCTCAGTTGCGTCTCCTGCCCAGACCTGGCTGATAAGTCGGCCACCGCAGCTATGTACTGCAGCTGTGGGCTTGCAGCGTGCATACAGGGACAGGCCTGCCCAGAAACAAAACAATTGTAGGAGATCATCAAAAACAGCAAAATCACCCCCATTCTACCTCTCTCTGAGCTAAAAAGAAGGCAAATGTGTTGCTCTGGGTCTTGCAGGGGTTGTGGGGACAGAGAACCTGCCACTGCTCTGGGCTTAGCCTGTGGTAGCCTGTCCTGGGCACCTTGGAGTCAACTGAAAGCCCTACACACACGTGAGAGAAAAATCAAGAGACTTAGTGCCCTTAAGAATGTCTCACTTTTAGTCATTAAGTAAATCTCAAGAGGGCACCAGATTCTGAAGAACTGTCTCTCAAGTAAGACAGGTAGGTGTAACAGCAGCTGAGCCACTGCCCACCTGCAGCCCAGCCTCCTCCTCATCATCCAACACACGCAGAAGGAGCCCCCATTCCTTTTAAAGGCCTTTTGAGGTCATAAAGGTTTTTGAGGACATTTTATGGAGCTGGAACACAGCTTTACTATTTTAAATTATTATGGGGGTTATGGTTACTATATCTTTATTTTTATGACAAGTTTTTGGTTATGCCCTTGATTTATTTGATCCTGGGCTTTTGTTCAAAAACACAACCTGCAATTAAATGTGGTTACTGTGGCAAAAATATGATTCTCCTTAGAATGACCCTCTTTGGGGCCGTTTCCAAAAACCCATTATGGTGAAAAGTCAGGGCTGTTCACGTTCATGAGCGTTTCTCCTTGTGGTCACTTGGTTTTCCCATATGGAGGATTAGAAGGGACTAAGGCTGTGGGTTGGACCCAGAGCAGACTGGAGGGAGAGGAAGGAATCTTCCCCCAGAAGCTAAGTGGGTCACTGTTTAGAGGCATACTACTTCAGAGACGAAAGCAGCCTTACTTATCAAGAGCTGTTTTCTCTTCAATGAAAGAAAGGAACTACAACCTGAAGGGGCTAGGAAACCAAGCCAGGCTTTTACGTGGTCCTCTCTGTACCACACTGACTCTCCTATGGGTGTCTTGGGCACACACGTGGCACCAATCCTGTCTGTCTTAGACTGTTCGGATATTGTAACAGAACTACCATAGACTGGGTGGCATAAACAACAGAAATTTATTTCTCACAGTTCTAGTGGCTGGGAAATCCAAAATCAAGGCACCAGCAGATTCAATGTCTGGTAAGGTCCCACTTCCTGGTTCATAGATAGCTGTCTTTTCTCTGTGCCCTCACATGGTGGAAGGGCCAAAGGAGCTCTCTGGGGTTTATAAAAAGGGATTTTGTAAGGGCACTAATCCCATTCATGAGGGCTCCACCCTCATGACCTAAGCACCTCCTACTACCATCACATTGGTGGTTAGGTGTCAACACATGGATTTTGGAGGGACACAAACATTCAGTCTATAGCACTGTCCTACTGTTACTCCGAGGGAACAGCTCAAGACTTGCTTATGGCGCAGCCATATCTTTTGTGAACCCTTTGATTTTTTCCCAAAGTGGGGAGCAGATATGGCTTTAACCTGAAAGAGATGTAGCGTCTGTTAGAGATAGGCACTTATTAATGCTTTGGGTTCTATAGTATTTGTCTCAGCAAAAACATGAATTTACAATGAGGCACAGAGAGACAATCACTCAACTCAGAGACCAAAACTGTGGTCCCAGATCTGCCACTTAATCTGCCCTGTGAGATCACTGGCCAGTCATCCACTTCTCCAGGCCTATCTCCCCAGCTCTCTGGGCTTAATAATATGGTTGGCTTTGTGTGCTGTCACAGTCACTGTTGGGCCCCACCCAGACCCCTTCAGCAGGCCAGTACACCCATTCCCAGCTGCCCTGAGTGTTGGCTGAGGGTTCGCAGATAGGGTTCCCTGAATCCCTATGTCAGGTTCTGCTTCTGGGGCACCCAACCCAAGACACCTCCCTCATAGTGTTGCAAGAATCAAATAAGATTCTGTATGTGGGGGCCCTCTGAAAACTAAAGTATCAATAGGTATTTACTGTGGTCTTGGGCCTGGCTGCAAAAATCCCCGCCCGAGGCTTCTTGGCTGAAGGCCTGTGATGAAGGCACATAAGGCACCCGGGGAGGGCAGGGCAGGGCTTTGTCATGCATCCCAAGGACATGAACCAAGGCTTCTCTTCCTTCCTCCCTAGGAGCCCAGGATAGTGGGAAGACAGTAAAAACTGGTTTACTTGAAGTTGAATAGTTTTTAGGTAATGTTAGGTAGTGGTTAAACAAGTTTTTCCCATATTGAGAGGGCAAGAATGGGAGCTGCAGATCATGCAAACCTTGGAACTGAGCAAGGTCACGGAAATTCCTGCCTCTGCTTCAGATGCGAGGTGCTACCAAAGTCCCACTGCAAACTGCAACTTTGTAAGAGGTACCAGTTTCAGCATATTAAAAACCCCTGGATATTTATTTTGACAGGGTGTTTCAGAGGTGAATTTGGGGGAGGGAGTTATATGTATGTATGTAGAGAATTAGAGGAAAATTGAAAGAGAAAGAAGGATCCAAGGTTTGGAACACTTGCAATGCCCATAGTTAATCATTGATGCCTCAGGGCCTGATGGGCCACCGGGGTTGACGCTGCACAGGGGGCCAGAGGACTTGCTAATGGAATGCTAACGATGCCTTTGGTGCAGTTAATGATTATCTCCTCCCAGCTCCAGTGCTCTGCACTGCCTTCTCTGAAGCTGACAGAAGGCTGCCTGATCACCTTCTGGAGGTCAGGCTCCCCCTGCCTAACAGGATGGAGGAGAAGATACTGATGATTTGCAAATTCACTGCATGACCAGACTCCCAAGGGGCTTCCTTCTGTAGGAAAGAGTTTCTTTCCTTAGTTGCTTCCTGAAAACATGCTGTAACAGAAAAGAATATTGCTTGGACAGAGTAATTGTTGTCTGATGTTCCTTTGCGTGACCCTTTGTGCCAAGATAGGGCCACAAGATGATGTGCTTTTATATGGGGACATGACATTGGTCACCTTCAAACATGCGTAATGTTTATTTGTATAGCACTTTTATTTCCATTGCCAGATTTAAGTACCCTAAGGGCCTCAATAAACTAATGAATGTTTGTGCTATACATTCGTTATACAGACACACTAATATAAAAGGAACAAATTTTTTATTAGAAATTTTTTTCTATTTTACAAAGGCCAGGCATGTTGTTTGCAGAAATATCAGAAAATAATAGTTAAGGAAAAGGAGACCCAGAGACAACCACTGTCAATACTTTGTTTCATGTTATAGGAGATGTGAGAGCTTATCTGTCCAAATGAACATGGTCCCCTCCAACACAGCAGCCTGAGAGAGGACCCGTGTGCTCAGTGAGGCTGCAGGGTCTTCAGACAGTATTGTCCTGCTTGTGGGGGGAGTGACTTCAGAATCTAAGCATTCCCTCAGGGGTAGTCAATCTCTGTCATGGGTAGAGTGTAAATTTTGATAGGAAAGGAATTTTTTTGTTTCCAGAAATTGTAAATAAGATGGGGAATATTGAATCGGGGTTTTGATTTGCTTTTGTTTCTTTTTCATCGAAGTCTGTCTACAGAGTAGTGAGATGGGGAGGCAGGCCTTGTGAGATTCCTGAACTGGCACTGAGCGGGGAGACTGTGGAATAACCTAAGAGGGGATTGTCCACTTTGGGGATTTTCTCTGTGATTCAAGGCTTCCTTCCCCAGGAAGACATCTGCATCCTGGCTATTGAGAAATGGGTCTAAGGATGAGTTGGGGCTGGACACCTGGGAGGAAAGAGGGCACAGTCCAAGGACGACTCCTGCCGCGTGTACACAGGTCTTTCTTCCCTTAGGATGCTCAGGGAATTAGAAGTGTTTGGATGCCCAGGCGCATGCACATGCTACTTCATTTCCACCTTTCTCCCACATGCTGATGTAGCATCCTCTCTGACAGTGCAGGGGGTGTGAGGAGGATTATTGCTGTAGGTCACTGAAGGCTTTCTTTGTAAATGCAACCTGGGGTCATGCAGCAAATTTTGGTTATGCTTCATCCTCTCTTGTCTTGGAGTAGATACATGGATAAAAGTTGTTGCCACCACCATTGTGTAACACAAACAACTTCTTTCTCAGGAGGCTTCTGTGATGTCTTCTGTGCATTTTCCAGTGTTAAAATCCCCCAGTTCTGGGTCCCAGCCTGTGTGTTGATGGGTCAGCCTGAGCCCTGCTCCTCCAAAGAGGAGGCCATTCTGAAGGGCCTGTTGAGTTTTGGGGGCTTGAGGGCCCTTGGGGAACTTTCTTTCTCTGACATTCAAGGTGATTTATTTTCTTAGAATTTCTCTCTCTCTGCATTTTCCCCTCTTTTGGGAAATATCTTCTCTCTGAACAAGTTGCTAGCAGGCTCAGATGCATCAGGTACTTAGAAAAGTGTTTAACACTTAGCACTCAACAGATGTTAGTTGCTAACTATCATCCAAGAAAGAGCTGTCTAGAGCCGCAATGCTGGATAAAAACTTCAAGCAAGGTACATAGGTAGTTGTAACTTTTCTAATAGCCACATTAAAAACTTAAAAAGAAACAGGTGAAATTAATTTTAACAATATATTTTATTTAACCCATGTCAAAAATAGTATCTTTTCAACATGTAATCAATATTTTTAAATTATCAAGGTATTTTATATTCTTTTTTTTATACTAAGTCTTCAAAACCCAATGTATGATTTACACTTACAGTGCAACTCAATTAAGACTAGCCACATTTCAAGTGCTCCATTGCCAGGTGTGGTTAGTGGCTGCCATACCTGGCAGCTTAGGTCTAGAACCTTGCTACTCAAGGTGAGTTCTAGGGACCAGCAACATCAGCATCATCTGAGAGCTTGTCACAACTGCAGAATCTCAGGCCCCACCTAAGAACTATAGAAGCAGACTCTGCATTTTAACAAGTGATTCATTTGCATGTTAGAGTGGGAAGCACTGGTCTAGAATCCCCATGCTCAGTCCCTACCTCTGATTTAATTGGTCCAATGTAGGGTCTGGGCGCTAGTATTTTTTAAACCTCCTCCTGGTAATTCTAATATGCAACCAGGCTTCAGAGTCACGTGTGTAGTGGGCTCTGGAGCTAGGATGCCTGACTCTGCCACTTTCTACCTTCAAGGCTTCAGGAAATCTACCAAAACTCTCTGTGCCTCAATTTCCTCATCTCTAAAATGGAAATGAATGTGGTATTTACTTCACGGGATGTTATGAGAATTAAATGAGTTAACACATGTGAAACACTCAGAACAATACCTGGCACATAGGAAGTTCTCCTTAAATATAAGCTCTCATCCTTTCTTCTTTTCCTTAAAGGTCCGGGGTTACCCAGAGCCCCAAGTGACGTGGCACAGAAATGGGCAACCCATCACCAGTGGCGGCCGCTTCCTGCTGGATTGTGGTATCCGGGGGACTTTCAGCCTTGTGATTCATGCTGTCCGTGAGGAGGACAAGGGAAAGTATACCTGTGAAGCCACCAATGGTAGTGGTGCCCGCCAGGTGACAGTGGAGTTGACGGTAGAAGGTGAGTCCCAGGAGGCGAGAGCCCTGGTGGGAGATGAGCCATCAGTTTCCCCGAGGCCTGCAGCTCCTGCTTCAGCCCTCTCTTGGGAGAGGAGCCCACAAGAGAAAGCACACCCATCCCTGAACTCCAGACCTTTTAATCTGATGGGAGAGATGGTCCCTGCGAAAAAGGGAGGGATCCCAGCAGACAATATTTGTCAAACTGCAATCACCTCCTTTCCTGCTCCAGCCTTCCCATGGCTTCCCCTTATTGAGACGGAGACCAGACTCCTTATCATAGCCTTACAAGTCTTGCCCTGTCTGGCCCCCGCCTGGCTCTCCAGACCCATCTCCTACCACTCCTCGCCTGCTCGCTCCACTGTGGTCACACTGGCCCTCTGCTCTTTTTTCAGCAAAGTCTCAGGGCCTTCTCCTGCTGTTCCCTGTCTAAAGGAAGAGCTCTTTCCGCAGCCCTTCACCTGACCCAGCCCCTCACTCCCTTCAGATCTCTGCTTAAACGTCCCCTCCTTTGAGAACCCTTTGTGACCACCCCATCCTCATGACTCTCCATCCTCTCACTCCACCCAAATTTTTTCTTCAAGGGCTCGTCACTGCATCACGTTTTATGATCTCCTCCTTCCCCCACAATTAAATGGAAGCTGTAGGAGGAGAGGGACTTTATGTTGTTTACTGCCGTATCTCCAGCATCTAGAAAACTTCCTGGCACATGATAGATACTGAAATATTTGGAGAATGAATGAACAGTGTTTATCATCATCATTATAAATACATACCCATTAGGAAAAATTTTGTAAAACTCAGAAAAATATATACAAGATAAACACACCAAATGTGTCAAAACTGATTAGTTATTTTGTCCTTTTTTTTTTCTTTGTACTTAAAAAAATTCTAGGGGCTGGCCTGGTGGCGCAAGCGGTTAAGTGCATGCGCTCCGCTTCGGCAGCCCAGGGTTCGCGGGTTCAGATCCCGGGCGCACACCGGTGCACTGCTTGTCACGCCATGCTGTGGCGGCGTCCCATATAAAGTAGAGGAAGATGGGTACAGATCAGCTCAGGGCCGATCTTCCTTGGCAAAAAGGAGGAGGATCGGCACCGGATGTTAGCTCAAGGCTGATCTTCCTCACAGAAAAATAAATAAAAAATAAAGGATTTTAAAAAAAAATTCTATTAATTTTATTAACTTGAAAACTTCCAGGAGAAATATTTGACTGTAAGTAAATTGTTTCTTTTGCTGCTAGTGTATCCCCCGCATGCTGAAGCTGCTCCACTGATGAGGATATCTCCAGTTCAGGCCACTGGCTGCTGCTTAAAGGCCCGATGTCTGAAAGGACATGGGGTTTTATCAGACTCTCAGAAGTATGACAAGGTTCCCTCAACCCTTCCAGGCCTTTCTAAGAGCTTATAAACCAGGAGGTCAGACTCACTTCCTCCTGTCTCAGAAGACAGTCCTCCCAACCTGGTTTTCAGGGGACACTGTGTATGAGGATTAAGATAGCCAGGGAAGGTTCCGGAAGGGGGCGAGGTGCACCTGGGCCAATGTTTTCCCTATTTCTTTACATCATGGAAGGACAGACAGGCTGTTTCACAAAACCGAATATGCATAGTTTAGATGCTTTCGCCAAATTCTTTAACTGAGTAAGTCACTCATTTTAATGACCTTCAAGTGCCTGTGGGCTAGAGCATACCAGATGGAATGGGGCCCCCAGTCAGAGTCTCTGGATGGCCCTCATCTCTGCCAATTCTGGTGCTATGCTTTCCCCTACATTATGCACTTTTCAATGCTCAAACTTTGAATTGAGGCTCCCAAATAAAAATTACTTTATCCCCTTGTATTAGTCAGCTCAGGCTGCCATAACTAAATACCACAGACTGCATGGCTTAAACAACAGAAATTTATTTTCTCACAGTTCTGGAGGCTGGAAGTCCAAGATCAAAGTCCAGCAGAATTTGGTTTCTGGTGAAGGCTCTCTTTCTGGCTTGCAGATACCCACTTTTCGCTGTGTCCTCACATTATGGCAGAGAGAGACAGAGAGACAGAGAGACAGAGAGACAAGGAGGGAGGGTGGGAGAGAGTGCACTCCAGTATCTCTTCCTCTTCTTAAAAGGGCACTGCCCTGTTGGTTAAGGCCCCATCCTTGTGACCTCATTTAAACTTTATCACCTCCTCATAGGCCCTGTCTCCAAATACAGTCACACTGGGGGTTAGGGCTTCAACATATGCATTTGGGTGGGGACACAAAAATTCAGCCTATAACACCCCTTTTCTGATTTTCTGCTTGGAGCTGGGGAAATGGAGAATTATGAGTCAGAGGTCTAAGGTCCTGGTCCCAACTTTTGCCATCAGATGTGTGACTTTAAACCTCTGAACCTCTGTTTCTGCAGAAAGAAGGGTTTGAATTCAGTGGTCTCGACAGCCTGGGCTAGCCCTAATTTTCTATGATCCATTTTAAAGGAACAGAGTGGGTTAGGAGTGCGGGGAGGTATATAAAACCCCAGTACTATGCAACCTTTTTCTCGATTCCCATTGTTGAGGAAGTTAGATCTGATGTCTCAACTAAGCAGGAAAAAGTTTAGTAGGTCATGGTACTTGGGGCAAGGGCAGGAGACAAGACAGGAGAGCTATAGGGGAATGATGCTTCTGCATCAAAGCCCAGTTGCAGCTGATGTGTGGTTTGGGACCACCCCATAGACCATAGGCCTGGAAGGATCCACTCTGGTCCCTTCTGCCGTGGATAAGTTGTTGACGGTGCCAGGCTAGCCCAAACTCTTAAAAAGATGATCTAGCAGCCCACCTGCCTTCTTGCCAACTTTCTGTGCTGTGCTTCTTACTTATGCTTCTTACTTGGGAAGAGCAGAGGTCCTGGAATTAAGAGTGTAATTCCTGTGTGGAGCCTTTTGACCCCCTAGTGGTCAAGTTTAGAAGGCAGTGTTGTCAAACCGTCTTGGATTTCAGCTTCACCAATTTCTAACTATGAGGAAATTCACCTTTCAGAGCCTTATTTCCTCTTCTGTAAACTGGAGCTGATGGCTGCCCCAAGGGGTTGGGTAAGGATCCGCGCAGCACTGGCAAAGAGTAGGCACCCAGTAAATGGCGGCCTTGTCATGTTTGAACCTGGGATTCTCATCCTGAGAACTACTTCCAGAGGAAAATCCTTGCATGGAGAGTAGTGGAGAAAGCTTCCTCATCTGATTTCCAGTTTGGTAACCAGGGCCAAGAAACATGCCACATCCTCCATGACAAGAAGCACCCCAACGACAGGACCATTCATGACCTTGTGCAGCAGGATGCGACCCTTGTCTGAGCCCTGGAAAAGCTCTCTGTAGCCAGCTGGACACTCCCCCACCCCTAGAGGGCTCAGAGGTCAGTCAGAGATGCTTGGTGCAGAGCAGGGAGGAGACTTGGTGCTCGCCCTCCGGGGGCTTTCTCTCCACTGGAGGGGCCCCAGGCCTGGTTTCTAGCACAGCACTGTCCGTAGAAATATAATATGAGCCATATATGTAATCTTAAGTTATCTAGTAGCCATGTTAAAAAAACAGGTGAAATCAATTTTAATAAAATATTTTACTTAACCCAGTATATCCAAGATACTATTGTTTCAAGATATAATCAATATAAAAATTATTAATGAGGTATTTTACATTCTTCAACATTTGGGGTATATTTTACACTTACAGCACATCTCAGTTCAGTCTAGCCTTATTTCAAGACTTCAGTGACCACGTGTGGCTAATGCCTACCGTATTGGACAGCAGAGCTCTAGAAGCTCCCATTTGAATAGGGATAAACAAGGCTTACCCAGAAAAAAGGAGAGAACCCACATGTGTGAACAAGGTTATGAGTAGTCCTGGGCCAGCACATACACAGGATGAGCCAGGGGTATGGGGTGGAGTGAGGGGTGGGGCTGAAATGACAGATGTGCCCCAGACTTGTGGTCTGTCTGAGAAGGCCCGGTGTGTTTCACGAACCAGAGGGTCACTTCAGTCATTTCAAGTAATAGAGGGTTAATTTTAAGGACATGAGCTCAGGAGCCCAGGAAAGTCAAACTGGCAGGCCCAGAGGAGATCCAGGTCTCAGGATTCTCATAGTCATCTTACGAGATTGTTTAATGCAAACACAGGGAGAGGCACACAGGTCACCTGAGGAATCTTGTTAAAATGCAGATTCTGATTCTGTAGGTCTGGAGTGGGGCCCAAGGGTCAGCAGTTATAACCAGCCCCCAGGTGATGCTCAGGCCACTGGTCCACAGAGCACACTGTGAGGAGCAAAGAAGAATTCAGTTACAGGTGTGATACAGATTTAGCCTAGAATAGTAGTTCTCAGATGTGAGCAGGCATCACAATCACCTGGAGGGCTTCTGAAACCACAGTCTGCTAGGCCCTGCCCCGGAGTTTCTGATTTAGCAGGTCTGGGATGGGCTCAGGAATCTTCATTTCTAATAAGTTTCCTAGTGATGCTGATACTGCTGCATACTGGGACCAATACTTTGAGAACCAGTGGGCTAGCGCTTATACCTGCTGTGTTAGGGTTCTCAGAAACAGAACAATAGATTATACGTATAGAGAGAATTCATTACAAGGAATTGGCTCACATGATTATGAAAGCTGACAAGTCCCAAGATCTGCAGTCAGCAAGCTGGAGACTCAAGAGAGCTGATGGTGTGGTCTAAGTCCAAAGGCTGGAAGGCTCAAGACCCAGGAAGAGTTGATGTTTCAGTCTGAGTCAAAGGCAGGGGAAAGAACCTACGTCTCAGCTTGAAGGCAGTCATGCAGGAGGAATTCCCCTTTATTTGAGGGAGGGTCAGGCTTTTTGTTTTAGTCAGGTCTTCAACCGATTGGATGAGGCCCACCCACATTAGGGAGGGTGACCTGCTTTACTCAGTCTTTCGATTTAAATGTTAATCTCATCCAAAAACACCCTCACAGAAACACCCAGAATAATGTTGGACCAAATATCTAGGTACCTTGTGCCTCAGTCAAATTGACACACAGAATTAACCATCACAGGGGCCGGCCCCGTGGCGTAGCGGTGAAGTGCATGTGCTCCGCTGCTGGTGGCCCGGGTTCGGATCCCGGGTGCACACCGATGCACCGCTTGTTGGCCCATGCTGTGGCGGTATCCCATATAAAGTGGAGGAAGAAGGGCATGGATGTTAGCCCAAGGCCAGTCTTCCTCAGCAAAAAAGAGAACGATTTGCACGGATGTTAGCTCAGGGCTGATCTTCCTCACAAAAAAAAAATTAAAAATAAAGAATTAACCATCACACCTACTAAATACTTGATTATAATATTCCTGAATTCCTTCATGGAATCTGATTAACGCATCTCTTGTTTTTGAGCTGTCTACTAGGAATATCAACTAAGTAACAGAGATGCTGTAAGAGTTAGCAGTGGGTACATGATATGGACTGGAAAGGCAGAATGGGAACATGTGCACACAAATTGTGAGAAAGCAGCAACAAAGCCAAGAAAGGATGTGTAGAGAACCAGGTATAATATAATCATAGCTAACTCGCATTCAGCCCTTACTCTGTGTTGCTGGCAAGATTGGGATTGGTCATCCTTAGGACAGGTGCCACCACCTGGGGGTCTAGTCTGCAGTGATACGGGGTGGGATAGTGAACATATAACATGGCTGCCAGGTGGTTGTCCTTCTGCAGGCCCGTGGTCACAGCAGGTGTCATTAGGGTGACCATGTATCCCAATTTATGCCTGCTCTGCCAATGTAATTATAAATAGAGCCTCTTTCAAGAGTCCCAGTTTGGATAATAATTTACATGGTTATCCTAGCCATGATTGACGTGTCTGGTGCACTGGGTAGTGAGTAAAGCTTTAAAGGGGATGTTGAGAAATAGAGGATTATTCTAGGGGAAGAGGAGTAGCGAGAGCAACAGTTTCAGAGGAAGTGGAAAAACTTATTTTCATTTCTGAAAAATAAATTCCAAGCCATTAACCACTGCATAAGAATGCAATGAACAGGTTTTTTTTAAATAACTTTAAAAATAATGAATATATACTCACTGGGGAATAGATTTGGCCAGGGGCTCCCTCCTCTTGGGGAGTTTTCTTTGAAATAAATAAATAGGAGGGGCAAAAACCTAGTTTCCCCCTCCTTTCTGAATCCAGCCTTAGCCATCACTCTCTCTTCTCTATTAGGTAGCATGTCCTTCATGCACATTCCTCCTCTTCTGCCTCCATTCCTCTGGAGTTCTTTCCCCACCTACACCTCCTCCTGTAGGTGATGGGTTCTTCAGCTGTCCACTTTGGTCTCTGTTAAAAAGTGAAGACGTGTCCTCTCATCCTAGAATGCCTCCCACAAGCAAAGAGTGAATCCCTCCATCCGTTGCTCCCTTCACCTCTCTGCTCCTTTCTGTGTCAGGCACTGGACATAGAGCAGAGCAACTCAGACAGGGTCCCTTTGCGTGTACCTTCTACTGGGAAAGAGAGACTATAAATAAGTAGTAAATATAACTTTGTAGTAGAATTAAGTGCCCCCTGACTATGTGTGAGAGAGAGGGCCAGGTGTCAGACTGCCTAGAATGTGACAGCAGAAGGGAGAGTGACCCTCTGTCATGGGATTTAAGGGAAAAGACTGGCCCTAGGAACTCAAAGTTAAGTGAGGGACAAGGGGCTGGAGTGTTTATCCACCATTTCCACATCTGTCATTACTTGAGGGCTTCTTCCTGAGGCGTTAACTCTCCATCACCTTGGCTTGCCCGAAGTGTGACCTGAGTCTGCTCCTGAGACCAGAAATAAGCCCCCAGACAAAGAGTTGTGGGGTCTTTTGTAGACATATTTTAGGATGAGAAACAGCAAGAAAGTTGGTGGAGCCAGAGCAGAGTGAGGGAAAGGGGAGTGAAGATATGTCTCGAGAGGCAGGCAGGAATGGGACCACGTAGGGCCTTTAGATCCTGGTGATGGGAAGACATTGGAGGGTGTCAGGGAGGAAAATGACATGGTTTGATTTAGGCAAAGAATCTCACTGAAGTGGAGGGAGTTGCCATTGATCTCCTCTCTTTAAGCATCGATTTCCTGGAAATTGGCTGAGAAACAGTTGTTTCCATGTAGAAAGCATTTCCCAGATCCAAACGAGAGGGATCAGTGTGCTGGATCTTTTAACAGCATGTTGGCCAGTGAAATGATAGAAAGTAGCTTACCTCTGTCCCTCACCTCCATTTCTCTTGTTTGGCTTTTGTTCCTTTATCCCAGAAAGATATGGATTTTCTTCTGCTCTTCCGTTGACTGCATCATTGGCCCAGTGGGATGCCAAGAGCTGTTGGTCTTTGCTTTGCTTTTTAGTTGCCTCTGTTCAAAGCAAGGCCTGGGCTCATGCTGTCTGCCTGGCTCTCTTCTTCCAGAAGGTTGGCCTCCTGCCCATCACCTCCCCGCCCCCAGCCATTGCTCAATACTGCAGCTTCTGCTCTCTGTACCCCATGAAACCACTGTCATGCAAACCAAGACTCCCTGACCATGTAAGAGAGAGAGGACCAGGTGGCAGGCTGCCTAGAATGTGGCAGCAGAAGGGAGAGTGACCCCATGTTGTGGGATTTAAGGGAGAAGAGTGGCCCTAGTGACCACTAGTCCAGCTACATTGATGCCACTGTCACCAGCATTCTTGGGTGGTTTTGAATTCATAGGAGATGCTCCTGTGCAATCTTTTTTACCATTACCATTTTTAAGGGACAGATTTTTTTAGGTCCCTTTTATTTTCACATTGGATTGGATTGATGACGTATGTATTTTGAGCCCATGTCTATTTATATCGGCCGAGTTTTAAGTTATTGTATTCCTCAAGACAGTCTGTCATGATTCTCCTTTTGTTTTTTGTTCTCTTATTTCTTTTGGACTATCTTCTTTTCTGTAACTCGCCTACCTTCTTACAGACCTGTAATTATATTTCCCATTTATATGCTTTATAACTCTTCTCAATCTGTAACACTCTCAGATGACCCTTCTTTTTTTAGGGGCACGTGCCCTATTTTGTTTTAATCCAGTCAGAATCTTAAAATGCTCTGAGTTTTTACCCTTTTCTGTCTTGTCACAGTTAACAGTATAAATATGATAGAGGTGAAAATTATTCTTTTTGCCTCACTAGTCTCTTTGCTGTGCAATAGTTCTGTCAAGCCTGCCTTGGCAGAAGCCTCACTTATTTGCTGGACAGAAGAGGTAGATGACAAATTACTTGTCCTCATTCTGTTCTTGAAGGATGATTGCCAAATCCCCTTCACCTTGACTCCCTTCCCTCCTTTATTTTCACCTTCCACTTTGCCTTTACCTCTTTTTCCCTCCAAAATATACACCAGCACCCTGGCTGGCCCAGCTCTGATTTTTACCGTTGGTGCTGCCATCTTTTCTTCCCATCTCTTGTTCCTCCACCTCCTTCTCCCATCTCCACCCTCAGCCCTTTCCCAGTTGCTCATAGTTCCAGTGTCACTTCATTTACCAAAGTTAGCACCAACGTGCTAACTTTGTCCTGGGCTCGAAGAGCAACAAGACTTGGTTATTACCCTCAAGAGACTGACTTTCTTGACCTCATATTTCATTATTATATTACAATTAAGATTCAACATAAGGATGTGTTTAAGAAGTGCTGACTTTGTTTGGTTCTGTGCAGGAGACAAACTACTTTGTCAGATCCTTTCTGCAAGAACTCGCTTGGTCAAATAAGACCTAGACACATTAAAAGCTAATTAAAAGCACAACTCCAGTCATAAGGCAGCATGGGTTTATTTGCCAAACGATCGGCACATCAGCTCTGTAAACCAGAGGAGGACAAGACCTCTGGAGGCTGAAATGGTCTGTGATGTCTTCTTGGAGGAGGGATTTGGGCTAGTTCTGGAGGAACAAGTCAGATTTGGAGAGCAGACTGTGATACAGATGATAGGGGTGGGAGGAAAGTGGAGAGAGTTAGGGCTTGGGGTGGAGGGTGGGGTGAGTAGACAGGTAGTAGCAGAGAGTAGTGGAAAATAAAACTAAAGAACAGGTTGGGAGGAAACTGTAGAAGGTCTGAAGCAGAAGGCCAGGCAGTTTTTAGAGTCAATCCATTCCAGAGTATGAGCGGACTGGATTCTGCCCATTAAGCTTGCTTTTCCGTTTTCATACTGCATGTAGCTCTCTGGATAAACTGTTTCCCTTAGCCACAGCCATAAGGACATGCTATGTGGTTACTTTTGCATCATGAATCTTTTTAACTTTACCTTTATTTTTCAGAGCGCATGGGTTTATTAAAGTATTCTGATCACAGTTTTTTCATGTGTTCCATTAGTCTCTGATACACCATTATTGTGCATGATCCCCAACAAAAATGGGTTGCTTATTAGTACAATAAATTTCTCCAAAACCATGCTTAAGATGGCATTCCCATACACTGCACTTGCCCATTGGTGGCTTCTGATCAGACACCTGTACTGCAGACGGCAGCCAGATGACTGCTGCTGCATCAGAAGGGGGGAGTGGCTCAAACAGGATGTAAATTTTTCTTTGTTTCCTTCCTGATAAATTGATACAAAATCAGTCCTTATGACTTAAATACTAAAGGGAATACCTGCTACTTGGTTTAGTGTTGTTTGGAGAATCACGATGGGAAGTGGCTCTAGAGAAGTGAGCTGGGCTGTCTGGGAGTCTTGGCCTCTGAAAGAAGATTCTAAAGGAAATAAGTTATTTTCTCTCTGCAGAGTATCTCAGTTTCTCTTTAGAGTACTTGTTTAAGACAATCGAGAGATCACTGGTCACAATTTATTGAACTATTCCCCCCTCCAAAACAAAACTTCGTGTCACTATTCCTCTGAACTCGTTGGGTAGGATATATGACTGCCTTATCCATGAATGACCAGGAAATAGTTTGTCTTCTCAGCGGTGGATATTTTATTTCAGTCACCTGAGGAAGAGTTGATTCTTCAGTGCGTCAATTTCCTGGAGCCTCAAACAGAACTCCTGAAATGTCTACTTGGCTCCCCGGGATGACCTCCTCAGCCTCTGTGGAAGGCCGTACTTGTTATTGAGTGTCCCAGCATAAAAATAATGTACATGTGTACATTCCAGCCAGAGTGGACTGTAACAGTGAACTCCAAAGCCCCCTGCCTGAGTAGGGACTGTCGAATGAACAGTTTGTATAAGATGAGATCCCTGTTCATACAATAACAGGCAGCCCCTGGCAGAGGACCATTAACATTTATGGTTAGGACTTTCGTGGCCCCGGGAAGGAAGACACAGCTGAAATCTTGACAGGTGACAACCCACATGTCCTTGGGAAGGAGGGCAGCCAGGCCACCTCAGTCATCCTCAAGTGTTCCCTCCCCTCCCATTCCCCAGTCAGTCATCACATCCTGCTGTGCCATCTCCCGTGCAGTTCTCATTTGTCCCCACTGCCACCATCCTGTCCTGGCTGCCATCATCTCTTTCCTGTTGGACAAATTCCCAACTAGTCTCTCCAGTTCCACTGTACCCCACTCTAATCTCCACCTTGTTGTTCAAAATATCTTTTAAAAAAATTCAGTTGGGATTTTATCACTCCTCTTGGAATCCTCCAGTGATCTACTGTTGCCTTTAAACTGAAACTTACAACCTTCAACAGACTCTGCGACATGTCCTCTCTCCCATCTCTGAAGCCCTTTGCCTTTCTCTTGAGGCTCATATTTTATTCAAGCTTTTACTATACACATCAGTGTATTTGTTGAAGCTCTGTCTAATGCCTTTTGCATAATAGAGACTGAACAGTATTTTAGTAAAGGTAGGGATCTCAAAGATCCCATCTCATAAAACAGAAAATTGTTTTCACGGTACACTTACAGTCTTTTTTTTTTTTTCATTTTCTCTACTTAAGTGGTCTGTAACTTGTCTTGCTATGTTATCTTCTTTTAAGGCTGTTTCTTTCTTCCTTTTTTATGTAACATGTCTGCTCTGTTGTTTATGTTCACACTACTTTTTTTTTTTTTACTATATTATTATTTTTCATTTTTTCTCTCTTTATTGAGCTGTAATTGACATATAACATTGCTAACACTACTTTTTAGCCTTTTTATTTTTTAGAAGTCTACCTATACAACTGTGCTCTTTCCTTTTCCTGTACTACTTGTACGGTACATTTTTTGATCATTTACTTTTACATCCAAACCTGCACGTGAGTCCGTGCAAGCATCTGACCATTTCATTACGTCTTCTAACGTGCCTGAGCAGTTGCATGTTGAAATAGTCATGCTTGAATATTTACATACTGAAATAAATATTATTATAATTTACTTTCCTTTTATTTCTCCTTAATATTTTAGCTAGGTCTTTACATTTATTTTCTTTTTGAAATTATTTATATGGGTAGTTAGCAGAAAATTTCAATTCAGGATGGTACAGGGGGCATTGCTAAGTATCTGTTATAAAAAGTGAGCCTTTGTTCTGATCGAGTGGAGAACCACTATTTTAAGCAATCCTTAAAATCCACTTTGACGTTGCCCACAGTGGGGTGACTGTACCCTGGTTTGCCTGGAGCAGTCCTGGTTTACTCCTGTTGACCTGGGAGAATTATTAATTACATCCCTGTCAGTGTCAAAAGTCCCTGTTTGGATGATAAAGTTTATCATCACACATTTTTAGAAGCATTTCTTCTCCTTACCATCTTGATCACATTATTCTGCTTTTCAGCAGCATTCTCTGTCTCAACTCAGTCTTTCCATATATATCCTTTGACAAAAAGTGCTAGCTAGGTCCCTCCGCTATTGAACTTTTCACTCCTAAAACCTGCCAGCATTGTCTTTCACTGTCCTGGAAAATCCAAGACAACTGTTTAAATACCTTCAATGCCGTGGCCTCTTTTTCCTTCCACTCGATCCTGTCTTCACCAGTTCTCTTGACTTACTCTTCTATTTTTGGCATTTCTACCTTAATCCCCTTTCCACTTATTTTTCTGCATAGCCTTACTGTTCTGCCAGATTTTCATACTTTCACAAAATTAATGTTGCCTTATCTGACAATTTGCAACTTCAAATTTTTGGCTATAAATAGACCCTGTTAGTTATTTTAGCCCAAATTCTCTTTTTGTTTCTGTGTAAACTCTCTGGTGCTAACTCACATTGAAATCTGCATTCCTCAATTTCCATTTTTAGCTGCCTGCTTTATGTGTTACCTTTGGATCATACCATAAACTGCTCTTACCCTGATAAAGAAGTATCTCTAAACGGCATTCTTTTGCTATTCTTTGAGGAAATGCCATATTTTTGCTTTATTTTATCTTTTAAGGAATTTTAGCCTTTGGATTAAGATCTTTAGCTCCCAAGAGTTTTAAAGACGCTTAGTTTAGTTTTTTTATTGTGGTAAAATACACACAACATAAAATTTACCATTTTAACCGTTTTAAAGTGGCATTAAGTACTTCACAATGTTTTGCAACCATCACCACTGTCTAATTCCAGAACTTTTCATCAACCCCAACAGAAACCCTATACCCATCAAGCAGTCACTGCCCATCCACCCTCCCCCTGCCCCTGGCAACCATTAATCTGCTTTCTGTCGCTGTGGATTTGCCTCTCTTGAACATTTTGTATAAATGGAATCATACATTTTTGTGTGTCTGGCTTTTTTCACTTAGCAAATTTTTTCAAGGTTCATCCATGTTGTGGCGTGTTTCATTACTTTATTCCTTTGTATTGCTGAATAATATTTCACTGTGTGGATAGACCACATTTTATTTATCCATTCCTCAATTGATCAGTCTAATTTTTATCAGATCTTTACTCCAAGATGAAATGAGTGATACAATAGCTTCATAAGTACAGTGACTGGTACATGGATAGCTTCATAAGTACAGTGACTGGTACGTGGATATTTTTAGGGGTCTTAGTGATTGGGTATGTGGCTAGTGCTGTGATACAGAGCATGTGTAAGAGGCCCTAGTCACCTGTTTGGATGCCAGAATCTTTTTCCCTTTTTTACTTTCTTTCTCCAACTCCCCCAATGTTTTTTTGCTTTTTTTGGTAACTAGAGCATGTTTTGTTTTTTCCTTATCAGTGTATTTATAGGTTTTAGAAAATAGAGCTAAATAAAATTACTCATAGTCCCACCACCCAAAAACAATCGCTATTAATAACATTTTGATACATTTTCTTCTGGTCGTTTTCCTATGTTTGGGTGTTTTATTTTATTTTTACCTGATTATGATCACATTGAATAGAAAAGTTTGTATGCTGCTCTTTTTTTCATAAAATTCATTTATTTAACAAATATTTGAATACCTACAATGTTCTGGGCACTGTTCTGGATACCGCTGATACATGAATAAGACTTCTGGTGGAGATGTGGTTTGGGAGTCATCAGCTTGTAGATGATATGGTGGGACTGTCTAAGACCTCCTGGGAGAGAGTCGATAGCACTGAGGAGAGGCCCCAGGACTCAGCCAGGGACTCCCACATGCAGGGTCAAACACAGAAAGAGTTTGAGGAAGAGTAGGCAACCTGGGAAAAGCAGGAGAGTCTGGAGGAGAAAGTGCTTTGAAGGGCAGTGGCCCCTCTTGTCAAGTGCTACTGAGTGAGACAACAAGAGGCTTAACGATTGGGTTTGGCAAGATGGTGGTCAGGATGGAGCTCAGTGGAGTGTCAAGGATCACAGCCCAATTGGAGTGTGCTGAGGAGCAAAGAGATAATATTTTAACATATTTCTGCGTGTTTCATATATTCTTAAACATAATTTGATGGCAGAATAAGCTGTCTAATCCTACATTTTACTTAACCGCTTATTGTCTTCCTACTGTGTGACATTTACATTGTTTCCAATTTTTACTATTATAAACAAGACCAAAGTGAACAGCTTTGTAAACTTTGTTTCTACTTTTAGCATCATTTCCTTTGACTGGAAGCACAGAAAGGAAGGTGCTGGTCTAAGAGCAGAGCATCTTCAGAGCTTGATTCTCATTTGCTCAAATACTTTCTAAAGGACTGACTGGTTTGCACTTCCTCCAGCAGTGTCTGAGGGGCCCCTGCATCTTGACTGTAATTGTCAGTTGGGTCCTCCCAGAACAGGTCTCTCCTTTTATCAGCTTAAAAGTTCTTTTAACCTTGAGCAGAAAATTGAATGACAAGAACCCAACCCGCATTATGGAATGAAAACATATACACAGCTCACTAAATAGTTATGTTAAACAGAAATACATGTACAATAATTGCCAATCCATGTGGAACCACAGCTTCAATGTGATGCTGGTGTTTGTTATTAATCCTTTTTCACTAAGGTTCTGGTGAAACCTTGAACCAGATGTGGCCAAGGGAAATACCATGCTCTTTGTCCTCCATTCCTATGTTCCTATGCATTCACGTAGATGTGGTCGGTTCCCGAATTTAAGGCAGTTCACCATTTTCCTGTAAACACCCTGCAAATCTCCCATTGCAGCTGCCTGCTGATGTCAGGGAATGACTTTTACCCTTTCTATGTGTGCCTTGGGTGGGGTTTTATAAACATTTTCAGCTTGTGGCAAAAAGAGAACAACTTCTAGGCTGATCACCATCTCAAAAATGTCCTCCTCTCCCCCCACCCTATTCCTCAGAAATACCCTACCACTTTACAGTCACTTCCTGGTCACAGTATGAGTTGGTCTCCCCAGGAGCAGCAGCTGGATAAAAGGAGCTGACCCAGCTGCCTTGCTGGGTTTGCTATTTAACTGCTTCCTATCCAGCACCGCAGCACCTCACCCAGGACCAGCAGTGCCCAGTGTGCTGCTGGTGCAGGTTCTGGTGAGGTGTTGGTTCCACGGTAGCTCATCTCCAGTGATCTGCTCCATGCCAGCAGGACAGATATTGCTATCTGCTGGGCCTTAAGTAGAAGGATGGAGTGTTGATTGTGTCACACATGAACAGACGTGATAATAGGGATGCATGCTCATCTCCCTCCCTCCCTTCAACTGGGTCGTTTTCTGGAGAGGTCGTGGGTCACCACAGTTAATCCCCAAAATGGAAAGTCCTGTGGCATTTAACAGCTCAGTGGAACAGTTGAGTGTTCTAGAACAGGCAGGGCTGGATGCATTCCTGCGCTGGCTCTGTGACTCAAGAGGGCAACTTAACTTCTCTGAATCTCATTTTTCTCATCTGTTTAAAAATAGAAGGATGATGTAATACCAGCTGCCTTAAGTTGTTGCAGGAAATCCATGTGACGATGTATGTAACATGCCCCCCATGGTGCCTGACCCCCCTAGGGCTCAGGCAAGGTGCCCTCTTTCCATCATTATCTCACTCCACCCCTCTTGCTGACACTTCCTGACTTTTGTTGCTCCAAGTTGGTGGCTCAGACCTGAACCTTCAAGCCTCTTTCTCTTTGTTTTCCACTTGCAGGGGCCTTTGTGAAGAAGCATGGTCAGCCTATTGTTTCCAAAACCTTGGGGTAAGTTCTGGGATGTTCAAGCCAAGGGATGCACTGGATTGGCTTTTCCTGCTGACTTGACAGAACACGTGTAGGGAGTACATCTTCTTGGGCATCCTGGGTTAAAATAGCTAAAGCGGAAGCCTATTGGGATGTGATGTGTCATTAACACAGCGCCTCCCAACCTGGTGGCCTCTGTGCATAGCCCCTTTGACTGGTCCAGCTGCTAAATGCTGAGGAAGTGGGCTGTGTGACCATAATCTGCAGGGATCTCTAACAATCAAGGCAATAGTCAGAAGACTTAAATAAGTAGACTTCGAAGAGGCCATCAATATGGGACACTTCTTATGGAGAGTAAACCAGGATTAGTAAGGGTAAGTAACAGTAGCTGCTATAACAGACAGGCCCCCAAATCCCAATGGCTAACACAGGAAAAGTTATTTCTTGCTCAAGCAAAGTCGATTCAGATATGCTTGAACAGGTGGAGAACCTTCCCATTATCCTTCAGGGACCCAGGCTCCTTCCATTTTGTGGCTCCATCATCTCCTAGGCCTTAGAGCCTCTGCTCAACCCTCTGCATCTAGCCAGAAGAGTGGGCAAGAAAGAGTGTGGAGAATCTCACAGGAGGTTTTTCTGAGTTTACCCTGGAAATGGCATACAGCTCTTCTGCTTGCAGTCTCTAGGCCAAAACCCAGGCTTTTGGCCAGAGCTCAGTAGAATTCAGGTATACCTTACTTCAAGGGAGGCTAGTAAATGGAGTCTAGCTGCATGGCCAGGAGGTAGAGGAAATAGGTTTTGGTGCCACAGATTTTTCCAGAGGGTGCATCAGAAATGTGTTTGAGGCATAGAGTTGGGAAGGCTGCCAAAGGAAACCAAAGGCTGGTTTCTGACCCCAACTTAAGTGACTTGGGTGGGAGGGTGTTGCGGAGAGAAGAGGATCTGAATTGCTGCTGGGTTCTCTGCTGATTTCTTTCCAGGGACAGATTCACAGCACCCCCAGTGGAGACCCGTCCTAGCATCTGGGGAGAGTGCCCACCGAAGTTTGCTACCAAGCTGGGCCGAGCCGTGGTCAAAGAAGGACAGATGGGACGATTCTCCTGCAAGGTCACTGGCCGGCCCCAACCACAGGTCACCTGGCTCAAGGTGAGGTTTTGTCTGCCCTGACTCTGGCCCAGGTCTGGGGCCCCAGAGAGTTCAGGGTTAGACCCTTGGGCTAGTGGGAGTCTGCCTTTCCAGTCGGTCCCTTCTGTTTCAGTAGATGGTTCTCGAGGGTGCTCTGTATCTTTGATAGCCATGCTTGTTCTTGCCTCTGTTTGCACACTCTCCCTCTGTCACTGCCTCCACAGAGTCCCATAATCCACACACTCACAAAAGAGCATAAAACTTCTGAGTCAACACAGACCTGACATCTCAAGAGAGTGGAATTTGAAGTCATGGGTCTAGGTTTCAAGCCACAGCAACCTGGTTCACAAAGCATGTGATACTGGGCAAGTCATTTGATCTCTTGGAACCCTGGTTTCCTTATCTGTGAGGCAGAGATCATCCCACCTACCTCAAAGTACTGTTGAGAGGCTTCATATGGAAGTGCTTTATAAATCATTCAGGGCTGGGCAATGTGAAGGCAGAGAAGGAGGAGGAGGTGGGGGAGGGGGAAGTGGAGGTGGTGGTGGGGGATGTTAAACAGGGCAGTGAGGAGCCATCGGGGACTCTTGGGGTCAAGGCCAGGAAGAGTAGGTTTTTCACAGATGGAACTCCTGAATAAAAATGAGTGATGAGAGGGGCTGGCCCAGTGGCATAGTGGTTAAGTTCGCATGCTTCACTTCGGCGGCCTGGGGTTTGGATCCCAGGCACGGACCTACACACCACTCATCAAGCCATCCTATGGCAGCATCCCACATACAAAAAATAGAGAAAGATTGGCAGAGATGTTGGCTCAGTGATGTTAGCTAGCTCACCCAATCTTCCTCACCAAAAAATAAAATAAAATAATGAGCGATGGGACACTTGTTATCTATTTCCTAATTCTCCTGAACTGACCCAGGGAAAAGAATAAAAGGAAGATGGAGGCAAAGGAGAACTAAAGTGAGAAATATAGGACTTCCCACAATCTAGGGCTCCTTTGAAACAGGTTCCATATGTCTGCTCTAAGCTGGAACATACACCACACAGCATGCATGGACCTCGAGTCAGTGCCCCTGGGTTATCCAAAGACTGCTCTCTGAGCATGTTGACAGAGCCCAGAGCAGAGGGCTCTGCTGTCATGCCTGATGTCTGTCCCACCAGGCTTGGCAGGAGGTAGGAGGACAGTGCCAAAAGGTGAGCAGGTTTCCCTGATGAAGCTACCCTATTGCCATCCACAGGGAGATGTTCCCCTGCAGCCAAGTGCCCGTGTGTCTATGTCTGAGAAGAATGGGATGCAAGTTCTGGAAATCCATGAGGTCAACCAAGATGATGTGGGAGTGTACACGTGCTTGGTGGTGAACGGGTCAGGGAAGGCCTCCATGTCAGCTGAGCTTTCCATCCAAGGTATCAACTGGTGGGAGAGGCTCGTGCAGAACGATCCTTACTAGAAGGAGCTGCTTGTTCGTTACGCATCTGTGTGTTACACGTATCCCTCTTACATACCCATGCGTTCCCCGGGGCAGGGTCTTGAACCAGAAGAAAGGAAGTGGGCGGCAGCACAGACTCGGCCACAGAGGAAGATGCTTTACTTGTGTCCCCACACTCTGTCCCATACCTCTGTCTTCAGTCTTCTTGCTCAGACTCCCTTTTTGTATCTCTAATTGCCAATTGGAAGAGTGGACATTGCTAATGTCTTGCCATCACCCCAAATTTAACCTGCCTAAAATTTAACTCACCGTCCACTCTGTCCTTCAAATCAGGTGTCCCTCAACTTAACTCTTCCCACCCCAGTTTCCTCGTTTTCTTTCTCACCCAGACTGGATATTTCAGTGTCACCTTTGACCCCTGCTGTCATCATCAACCTCTGTTGGTTTTTCCTTTGAAATCTCTTTGAACATGTCTCCTCCTTACATTCCCCTTGGTTCTGCCAAGTCCAGCCTGGGGAGGCTGGAGCATGTGGCCGGGGAAGGGGATTAATGTCACCTCATGGGAGCGGGAACCTTGATCAGGGTGGGAGTTGAGGATCTTGGGGGACACGGCCTTCACTCTCCCCTCCTCCTGTCTTACCCTCTTTTCTTCTATGACATTTCTCTTCCACATCTCCTTCCTTTCTCAGAAACTATTCCTCCTTGCTCTCATTAGCATTTTTTGGCCCAAGTGTTTCACAACCCACAGAAAGAAATTGATTCTACATTGCAACCCGGGACACACATATGTATATAAACATATTTAACTGAAACCAGTTTCATGAAACAGTCCTGCATTGTGCTATGTACAGTACATGCTGGTATTTTCTATTCTATTCTACACCATTAAGGGAAAAAACAGCCTCGTCCTGACTGAAGGATCCGACTTCACAGCTCACTGCGGGATTGGGACCTGCTGTTAGGCGCTGAGGGGAGTGTTTTAGTCTCCCTCCCTTTACTTGTCCGAGCATTGAATTAAGACCTGTTTGTTCCTCAAGTACCAAATGACAAAATGATATGTTGCCTGGGATTTGTTTTAAATAGCCCCAGAAAAAGCCCCTCAAAAAAAACCAAAACCAAAAGAGATAGATAAGGCTGGCAAATGTTGATATTTCCTTATCTGAGTGATGGCTTTCAAAGTTTGTTATATCCTTCTCTCTACTATTGTATATTTTGAAATTTTCCATGATAAAATTTAAAAAAAATAATTTGGCAGGAAAAAATATATATTGTATGTTTTTTCTTTGAAGAATTGAATAAAATTACACTTTCCCTGTACATTTTTAAAGCAGGTATTTGTCAGAAATGATCCCTTTGGGGGTTTGTTTTTGAGGGCCACATGGAAGTTAAACTGAAATTTTCAGTGGCTTTTTGTTTTGTTTGTCCCTCGATGGGTTTTGTTTCCATCTATAGGCTGCTGACCAGGACAGGCCACAGGGTACGGTAGCAGAGGCCCCTATAAAAGGGCCAGGGCAGCAGTGGAAGTGCTGACAGTGTCTCCAGGACTCCAAGGAGTTTATCAGATTAACCCAAAAAGTCCAGGACCAGGGAAGCTGGAAGGGGAAGGGAGGTGGGACCACAGTGAGGGGGCCAGTGAGAGCTCAGGGAGTAAAAACTCTGTAATAAATGAGATTGTTGTCTTATCACTGTCTCCTCAGTGTGTAAAATATTCCACTAACAGTCTTTCTACCCTTCTCCCTTTTTCCAGGTTTGGAGAACACCAATAGGTATGTCTAGGCTTTGTGATTATTATGTTTCCATTGAAATGTCCTGCAGGAAAAGAGGGACTGTAATTGAAAAATGCCCTGAATTTCTGAGTCACCAGAAAGGGAGGGAGAGCTGACTGTTTGGGGAAGTTGTCTTCTTTGGGGTGTTTTTTTTGTTCTCCTATTGTAACATGTGAGGCTTGCCATCAGTATTGAGACCCAATGCTGTCGTCTTGCTCAGTATCTGCTCAGTATCTTTACTAGTTAGGAAGGGCACTCTGCTCTGGAAAGGGTGCCTTACACGTTCCAGGCCAGAATCCACTCGCTCCTCCAGCACATCTTCATCAGGGGCTTCCTTTCCTGTGTGCGAGGCTCAGTGCTAGACTCTGGGTATGCGGGGTGAGCAGAGGTCTAGTGCAGAGAAGGGCTTTAAGCAGAGCCACATGAATATACGATTACAAACTGTGATGCATCTATAAGGAAGAATAACAGAGAAGTGCTAATGTAGATTAGAGGGTCAGAGAAACCCTTTCTGAAAACTTGACGTTTGAGCTCAGGCCTGTGAGGAGTGAAGAAAAGCTCAGGGAGAAAGCATTCTAATAGAGGGGGCAGCATGGGCAAAAGCAGTGAGATGAGAGGTGGGTGCTGGGGATCCCAAAAGAACACCCATGTGGCTGCAGCCTGATGGGCAACAGAGGTTCCAGAGGCAGCTGGAGCAGGCCAGCCCCTTAACTAGTGGTTAAGTTTGGCGCACTCCACTTTGGCGGCCTGGGTTCGGTTCCCAGGCACAGACCTACACCACTGGTCTGTTAGCAGCCATGCTGTGGTGGAGGCTCACATAAGAGGAAAACAAGAGGAATACTGGCAACAGATGTTAGCTCAGGGCAAATCTTCCTCAGCAAAAAAAAAAAAGAGGCAGCCGAGCCAGCTGCATCCTTGCAGGCCGTCTCGAGAAGCTCAGCTTTATTCTTAATATAGTGGGAAAGCTCTTGGAAAATCCTTAAGCTTGAAACGACATGATTCGATTTATGTTTATAGAAGATTGACCGTGCTGGCTGTGTGGAACATGGATGAGAGAGGGCAAGCGTGACCAGGGGAAACCGGCTGTGTGGTTTGAATTAGGGCAGTGCTCATGGAGAAGAGAAAAGAGGTGGATTTAATAAGTGTGGATAGAACAGGCTCTGGCCTGGGGATGCAGGACAGAGAAGTGTCAGGAATGACTGCATGTTTCTGGCTTGAAACTGAGAAAGCTGCCGAGAAAGACTTTTGCTCTTATTCTCTCTCTTAATTGCGGGCTTTGTGATCTCCGGAATCTGCTTGTGATGAGTAATGCTTGTGAATAAGCAGGTGATCATTCTATTCCTCCTTCTCCTTCCCCCCTGTCATCCCTCCCTGCCCCACCGACCACCAACAGGTCATTTGTGAGAGAAACAAAGGCAGCCAATTCAGATATCAGGAAGGAAGTGACCAATGGATTCACGCAGGGGCCAACACTGGACACCTTGGAACCTGCAGCTGAACGTAAAAACTGCTCTAGCACCCAGCGAGGGGGCTCCCCTGCCTGGGCCACAGGCAGCCAGCCTCAGCCCCTGAGGGAATCGAGGCTGGAGCCTGAGGACTCACCTAGAAAGGCCTTGAGGACCCCCGTCCTGCAGAAGACTTCCAGCACCATCACCCTGCAGGCTGCAAAAGTCCAGCCAGAACCAAGAGCACCGGTCTCGGGCGCCCTCTCTCCTTCCAGAGAAGAGAAAGAGAGACCAGCTGCTCCCCCTCCAGGCACCCTCCCCACCAGGCAGTCTGGCCTGGGAAGCCAAGAAGCTGTGAGCAAGGTTGCTACCAGGAAAATCCCCGTGGAGAGCTGGAGGGATTCAACATTCCCCAAATTCGAGAGTAAGCCCCAAAGCCAGGAAGTCAATGAAGATCAAACAGTCAAGTTCAGATGTGAGGGTGAGTAGAGCTAACAAAGGTCACTGGACCCCACAGTGTAGCCCCTGGGTGGCCGCTCCCTCCCTTCAGCACAGTGGTCTGAGCCTCCTGTATCCACTCATCCTCTCGAACTAGACCCCCATCCTACCCCCAGGAAGCCACCCCACAGGGGTCTTCCCTGAGGAAAGACTCAGTCTAGTAATGTCCCTCGTTCTGGAGAAGCACCTAACAGTAGCCCCGTGTTCATTGTTGGATAGATCGTGGACCCTGTACCCTAATTCTTACCACCCTAGAGGGGGAAACCCATTACCACCATCACCATCACAAAACAAGACATAGGGTCTCCTTCTCTTTCATCTCTTCTGCTGGCTTTGGCTTCTGGGGACCTGGCTTGTCACCCTTGTATCCCTCGTCCCCAAGTACCCTACCTCTGTCTTGAGATGTTTACTCTTGTGGAGTGGAGGGTTGAGGGCACTCAACCAGGAGAGCAGCTGCACACCAGACTGAGCTCTTCCCTGGGGTTCAGGCCCCCCATGCCTCATAAGCCCAATGTGCTTTCCAGGGGCCTCACATTCTTCACCTGGCCCTGTAGTTTCAGGGATCCCGAAACCCGAAGTGACCTGGTTCCTGGAAGGTGCCCCCGTGAGGAGACGAGAAGGCTCCATTGAGGTTTATGAAGATGGCGGATCCCATTACCTCTCCCTGCCGAGAGCCCGGGTGAGGGACAGCGGGAACTACAGCTGCACAGCCTCCAACGTCCGAGGCCAGGTGTCCTGTGGCTGGACCCTCCGGGTGAAAAGTGAGTACACTCCTCCAGGTCACCCTGGGTTCTCATGGGGTGCTCATACGCTGCACAAGTGTCATCTCCTACAGCCCCCCGCCCAGAGTGTACAACCGAACAGAAACATCATCCCCACCCACATGCCAAGACCAAAGTCATTGCTCCAGGACGTGATTCCTGATGAGGAATTCATGTCAGAATCACCTCAAAATAAACATGCCCAGGCCCCAGGCCCAGCCCAGCTGAGAACTGTCTTTTTTAGGTTCCTCAGCTGTCCCAGGGCAGCTGTTCCTCAGCCGTATCCCCCCTTCGTAACCACAGAGAACCAAATATTCACTAAATATATGCCTTTAGAGTAATGTGAGATGATGTGGGATCCCACATCTTTTATGTTTCTTGTAATGTCTGCTTATAAAAGTAATGTATGTTCATGGTGGGGAATTTAAACAATATGTAATCTTATGACTCAGAAATAAATGATATTTTAATGTTTTTAAAACAAAATTGCCATTGTACTATTTGTATACTGCTTTCTATTCTAATTTGCTCATGTTACATAAGCATGTTACAAAAGTATCTTTCCATACTATTTCTTTCTATATTATTTAATATTATTTGAAAACATGAGTTTTAATAGCCATGTAATATTTCATAGAATAATGTATCTAATTTAGGCCTCCTCTTTTTGTTGAATATTTAGGTTGTTTCCATTTTTTCACTATGGTAACAAAACTGTGATAAATATCCTTGTACCCATCTATCGCTCTATAAAGTTTCCTCCTCACTTTAAATGCTATTTGGGGACCCTAGACCCCTGTCAGACTATTGAGGAACATATTAAACCACAGAGATAGGGTCAGCAAATTTCAGGCTGTTGGAAACGCTGTGGGACAAATAACCTTTGCCTATTTTTTTTCCAATAAATAAACTACAAGCAAAGAGAGGAAGGGAGGGACAAGCTAGAGGGCACTTAGATGAAAAGATACGTAAGCGACATCAACAATTGCAATACATGGACTTTGCATGGATCCTGATTGAGACACCTTTGAAAAAATCATATGAGAACATCAGGAAAATTTGAGCATTGGTAAGATATTTGATATAAAGGAATTAGTGCTATTTCTAAGATGTGATGATGGTCTTGTGGTTATTTTTTTAAGTCCATATGTTTTAGAGATGTAAACTGAGTTATTTACTGGTGAAATGATATGATTTCTGATGCTTGCTTCAGAAATAATCCATGGATGGTGGGAGTTGGTGGAGGTGTAAATGAAATGAGATTGGCCATGAGTTGATAATTATTAAAGTTGAGAAACAGATATATGACGATTCACTACACTGCTTTCTCTACTTTTGTGTGTGTTTGAAATTTATTATAATAAGAAACGTTTCAAAAAAAAGAAAGGAAAAGAAAAGAACTTAGTGGTTCATCCAGACAGCAGGATGCCGTGCAGCCTGTAAAACAAATGTGGCTGACCTGTAGACTCTGATGGTGAAACATGTCCAAGATACGTTAGTAAGAGAGAAAAGCCGTGTGTGTCATATGCTATTTGCATAAAAGGAAAAAAAATCTATGTATATATATGCAAACAGATGTCTGTGTGTGCATAAAATATTTCTGGAAGGTTCCACAAGTTGCCTCTAGGAAGGGAAACTGGGAGTCCATAGGAAGGGGTGGGAGGTAGTCTGACTTCTCACTATATACTGTTGACTCACTTCTTAATTGGGATTTTTCCATGTTCATGCCTTTGCAAGGAATATTATTCATTCCATGTGGAGGTAGGAGTGCCTGCAGGCAGAGTTCACAGGTCCAGGAGCCCAACCAAGTCTCATCATCCAGGCTGTGTGTCAGGGCAGGGGACACACACGTGGCATCGTGTCCACCAAACTTTTGTTGGAGTGCTAGCTGTTATTATTAAATGGAACTGTGCACAGAGACTATACTTGCAACAAGTCGGGGGTGAAAGAGAATGTTGATTTTCAAAGCTAGCGAAGAGCTGAGGCGAGGGGGATGGGAATTGAGATTGCCACAAAGCTTGCGGTTCTTACCAAGATTCCTCTGTCTGTTTGTTTTTGAATGAATGCTCTTTAGAATGTTGCAAGCCTTTGGTTAATGTCCAGAGTTCTGAAAAAGTTGATCTTGATGACTTTTGCCAGTGTTCTTGTGGCTTGTACAAGGAGTGGATTTTCAGAAATCCTCACTCGACCGTTCCAGAAGTGCTTCTTGACTCCCTTTCTTCTTGGAGACACTAGCTGTTCTAAAACTTCTCCTGGTGACTTCACCAAGGTGCAAGTCATGGGATGTAGTTCTTTATCTTCTCTGCAATACCCTCTTTCTCTCTTTTTTCTGTCACTGCAAAAAAGCTGTCTGCTTCCCTTACCCAGACTTCTCTTTCCATCCCTCCCCATCTCCACAAAGACCGTGTCTAATAATGACTTACTCTCCCACCATCTCTTCCATCTCCTCCCTTCCCGTATCTAGAGACCTCTTTCTTCTCCCTGCAAGCGTGCTCTGGTGTTCCCTACCCTGACAAAGGAGAGAAAATCTTCCGTCTGCACAGATGCCCCTTAAGCTCCAAGCTCCTACTTTCAAGCGCATATTCTTTTCAATGACTCCCCAAGGCGTTTCTCTAATGAGGGAATTTGACGCTGGCCAGGGGAAGGGGTGGAGGTGGTGCCTCCCCACACCTCTCGAGGTTGTCTGTCCATCCTGTCCCTCAGTGTCAGTCCCATTCAGATGCATCATCATTCTGATGGTGCTGCTCTCCCACTGCCTACTCTCTCCTTAGGGGAGCTCTGGTCTGGAGGAGGAAGTGTGGACGTAGAGGCAGAGAGCTGGGCGTAAAGCCGGGCTTCTCTATGGTGCTGGGCTATGGGAAGTTATTAACTTTCTCTGTAAACTGAGCTAAAGAGAGCAACCTCATGGCATTGTCACAGTCACATCTGGAAAAGTGCCTGGCACATAGCAAGCCCCCAACTATTTGTTTTTGCCCTTAAAGCCCTGCAATATAATATGGCTTTCTCCTCATCACCGTATTGAATAGCTTCTCTTGAAAAGCGCGGTGAGCTGTCTTCTAATCACCAAATCCAGTTACCTTTCCCAGCCATCAACCACTGTGATATTTCTGCAGCATGTTCGGGATGTTGTAGAAGAGATTATCTATCACTATTGCTCTTAATTAAGGCCCCCAAACTACAAATTGCTCCCCAATTCACCAATGTAGAAGGCTTTTGGAAAGTTCAGCTTGGTGGTTCTCAACTGGAGTGTGCATCAGAATCATGGGGGAACTCAGTAATGCATAGTCCCAGGCCCCCCACGTTTCTGAACCATTGACCTAGGTGGGAAAACTAGAACACATATGAGTCTTTGTCATTTGATTCAGTCCTGGAATTGGAAAAAATAATTAGGATAATTTAAGATTGAAACATCCTCACCAGGGGGCATGTGGTCTCTACAAGTAAAAAGATATTCACAAGACTGTGCGGGGTCCAGTGGAACATATTAAAGAATCTAGAAGACACTAGAAAGTAGAGTAGGACCAAGAAAGGGGGGAGAAGGAGCTCTGGGGATGCTCCAGGACAGCCGAAGTCAAGACTGCCAGGAGGTGCCCGAGTCCCCGAAGAGGGGAGGCAGGCCCCCCCGGGTCTTGAGTGCGCCCAGACCTGGGGTGTTTTGTGACAGTGAAAAGCCCCTGCTGGTTACTCTGCCTCAGGCTCTAGGTCTCTACACCGGTGGTGCTGCCTGCTTCCAGGTGTGAAGATAGTGCAAGGCGTCTGCCTGTGAGGCTCTGGGGGACTGTGGTCAGTCACCAGAGCGGGCCAGCTGTGATCTGAGATGGCCTGTCTGTTCTTTGCCCTCGCAGGGCTGGCCATGATGGAGGTGGCCCCCTCGTTCTCCAGTGTGCTGAAGGACTGCACCGTCACTGAGGGCCAGGACTTTGTGCTGCAGTGTTTGGTGCAGGGGACGCCGGTACCCCACATCACTTGGCTGCTCAATGGTGAGTGCCCCGCCCCAGCCCTCTGCCCCAGCACCTGACCCCAGCCCCCTGCTCAGCTCCCTGGACGCTTTAGCCCTACCTGCATGCTCACTTGGCTTCCCCCATTTATCACTCTGAACCATTTATGCATAAGAAGGAAGCACAGAGTCCAGAGAGAGCGTGGGACCTGGAGTCTGCTGTTGCCTAGCTGGGGACACTGGGCAAGTTACTACTTCCATCTGAGCCTTGAGTCCTCGTCTGCAAGACGGGAATAATGCCACCTACCTTCCAGGGTGGCAGTTGTGAAAATTAAATTGGATTTTTTATGTAAAACAGTTAACGAGGTGCCTGGCACATAGGTGCACAAGCAAGTTAGTTCCTTTTTATATGGCCAGGCTCATAGGAGGCCCTCAGTAAATAGTTGTTCAGTCAACAAATGAGCAAATAAACAACAAATTAATGAACCACACCAGAAGTTGTTCATGGGACCTCACCTTTTCTTTAGTGGCAGGTGGTTTTGGGGTTCATAGACCAGTAATTCTTTTTAATGTTGTAGTCCCACAGAGACATGCCAACCTTTTTTTTGCCAAGTAAGGTCCTTGGAAAAAATTAACTATCCTGTACTATCACCTTTCTCTTTTGAAAAAAAAAAAAGCCTTTACATTCCAAAAGAATGGGAAAACACTAATTTTAGAACTGAGAACGGTCCATAAATTTGATGAAATTGAGCAGGATCTACTTGGCGGGTCCACAGGGAGGATGAAGGAGCACCTGCCAAGAGTCAGGAGACAGAAGCACTCGTCCTCCTCCGCCACCAAGTGGACAGGTGACCTTGGAGACCCCACATTGCCTCTCTGGGTGTTGGTTCTTTATTGGTGAGGAGCTGGGCTGGAACAGAAGGTTCCGGGTCTCAGCCAGCTCTCACTGCTGATAGAATAGTCTCCTTAGGGAGCAGTGACTCCCACCACCTGTGCATCATATAGCGCCATTTGTTTCTGCGCCACTGACGCATTTATTGTGAACCTTCCTTGTTGGTGTAGTTTGCCTAGGCTTTGCTAGAAATTCTCGTTAGTCAGTGAGAGAAGGTGCCATGGAGTCTTCCTATGTGTCGTCTTTTTGGGTAAATAAGTGAAAATTGAGGTCTCCTTCCCTCCACTCCTCGCTAAGAACAGAGCTCCTATCGGATCTCATGACTGACCACAGGAGGCAGCCTTCTTTTGGCTGGAACAGAACAAGGACGTTAAGGACTAGTAATGGATCTGAGTAGGAGAGTTTCATTTACATCTGGCTCAGAGTCCAGACCAGGGGTCAATAAACATTTTCTATAAAGGACAGACAGTAAATATTTTCAGCTTTGCAGGCCATACAGTCTCTGTCACAACTACTCAACTCTGCTGTTGTAGCACAAAGGCAGCCAGAGACAGTAGGTAGAAGAATAAATGTGGCTGTGTTGCAATAAAACTTTATTTATGGACGGTGAAATGGGAATTTCATACAATTTTCACATGCCATGAAATAGTCTTCCTTTGATTTTTTTCCCCAACCATTTAAAATATGTAAAAACTGTCATTGGCTTTGAAGCTGTACAGAAACAGGCTGCAGGTCAGGGCTGGCCCACAAGATGTAGTTTGCAGACCCCTGGTCAAACCACTCAGGACTGAAAAGCAACCCAACCTTCTTACTCTTGGTGAATCTTGGCATTTCCGCACTCTTCCCACTAGAGGGCGATCGTGCACAAGTTGGGTTCTCGTGGCCGCTAACTCTGGTCCAGCCCAGTCTTGGAGCTGGAAGAGATCTGTGTCTCCCAATTCTGAATGCCTTGAGCCAACACCTCCTTTCTGTGACCACCATTCCATCCCATGCTTGTGGGTTATGCCCCAGTGAAAGGAGAGCTCTCAAACAGCTCGTCGGTGCATGTTTTGACAGCAGAAACACTTTGATGGCAGTGACGGAACGTATCGGTATTTTCAAGGAAGAGTGGTTTTAGGGTGTCATTTTCACAAAAAGTAAAAACAAAGAGCGTTGCTCAATCCTCTCAGGAACAGGATCCTGGCTCCTGCCTTTCCCAGCCCCCAACCCCACTTTTCTGAAGTTCAGTAGGTCGGGCAGAATCTTTTCCCTCTGGCCCTCTGGCATGCTTGGCAGTCTCTGCCAGACTGTCATGGAGACTTGAAGTGCTGCTGTGTGCAGAAGAAAACATTGCATTGCGAGGAGAGGACTTCTTTACATACTGTCTCCCTCCCCCACTGCCCACCCCCAATTTTATGAAGTGCAAACCAGGACCCTGGGGCCTGATAAGGGAAGAAGCTGACAGTTGCTTCTTGGTGATTGGACACATTCCTGCTGTAAAGCCAGAATCTTCAGTAATGAGGTTTTTTTTTCCCCCTGGAAATGAAAGCTCACATCCTGGAATGATAGAGTCTCAGGAATATATAGAATTAAGGAAACCACTGAAGTTCCTAGCCTGTGCTTCTATCTCCACGCAGGACTTTAGGTGACCTGAATAAAAAAGGGCCTCTCCTGGAAGGGCTCTGGGAAGAAGAGGCCAGAGTCGTTTTCGTTCCCCATATTTACCTTTACTGTGAACCCTAAAATACGTCTAATTGTATGCAAGAAATGCACCTAATTGCAGCATGGGGTTGAGGTCGTAGAATTGCTTTCCGATAAATATTTGCAATGGGAAATGGAATTATTGTTTCTGGAGACATCTAAAGGGAGCCAGGAACCTCGTGTTCAGTCTGGGCAAGGCCTGTTCTGCCTGAGGCTGGGCTATGGGCCAGATGATCCTGTAAGATTCTTTCCAGGCTCAGAATTCTGAGAAGTCCGAGATGCAGATTTGGGGACTGTTTATTTAAACAGAATGCAGAGAACTATGTCTCTTTCCCTCCTGCATTCTAAATGCCTCCAGAATCTCTCCCCTAGTCCTCCCAGTCTTGCTCCTCCACCTCACGCAATCACTCCCTCTCCTTCGTCTCCCTAGAACCTGCCTCTCTCTCCACCCTGAGCCTCTGTCCAGCCAGCTGGGGGTGGGCCTGGCACTCATTAGCCCTCAGTGGATCTCAGCGAGCATTGTGAGCATCAGTGTCATAACAACAGCCACCCCGTTGAGGACGGGGCTCATGTCCCCACCACCGGGTGCTCCCTGGCCTGACCTTCCTGTGCTTCCCTCCACAGAGCAGCCCATCCGGTATGCTCACTCCACCTGCGAGGCTGGCGTGGCTGAGCTCCACATCCAGGACGCCCTGCCGGAGGACCAGGGCACCTACACCTGTCTGGCTGAGAACACCTTGGGGCAGGTGTCCTGCAGCGCCCGGGTCACTGTCCATGGTAGGAGCCTCTGGACACCTCTCTAGAAGCACCTTTCCTGCAGACACATCTTTGGAGAAAGAGCACTGCACCTGAAGGCAGGCAGGTGGAGGAGGTGGCCTCTAGGAATTCACAGTGACAAGGGTCTACCATGGGAGATGGACATGAAAAGGCCAGTTCCCCACCCCTCCCCACACTGGGGCTGAGGGAAGATGCGGGGGAAAGAGGCAAGAGCTTCCTTGTCTCAAGAAGTTCTAATCTGGTAGGAAGAAAACCACATACACTGAAAGATGACCTAGGAGGAGTACTCACATACCGCCTAGGACTTAGGGGTCTCACCAATGACCCTGCACATGCTGGGGACCACTGGGTAACAGAGTGCTGGTCCTGAGGCTTCTAGAGGGTCACCAGTCATCCCTCCTTTCCTTCTGACCCTGTTCCTCCCTACCACCCCAGGCTTGTTTTTATACATCATCAGCCTGGTGTCCAGTAATCTGATTATCATGGTCATCCATTGATCCGCGCTAAGGGCTTAGTCCCAGGAAGTCGCAGGGATGTCCAGACAGAGCTGTCTGGGCCGTGGTATTGGCGGGCTTGCTGACAGTGCCCAGGAAGTGCTTCTTGGGTCCAGGGCCATCAGGTAAGCCTGACTCCCCACCCTCGGCCGGGCCTGGGCCCCCAGCTCCTGTGTGTGACTGAGGCCTGGGTGCTTGCACAGGGGCACTGTGCTCTGCCTTCCCAGCAGACTGTCACTCTGTCCCCCGGGCTCAGGCCTCTCGGGCAGAGTCTCCCTGTAACGTGAGCACCCACCTTCCGGGAGGCCACAGGGGATGTTTCACTGAAAAGGACAAGGGAAAAGTCATGTGCCGGCTACTATGTTAAATACTCTCAGCTCACCCGTATTTTCTCATTTAGACCTCAACAGCCCTGGGGGTGGGTGGTGCTCTCCTTATTTCACACAGAAGGGTCTGCAGGTCTCAGAAAGTGAACGTAACTTGCCTGAGCAAACCAAGCTGGTAGGTCAGGCTGGCCTTTCAAACTCAGATCCTCGCCACTCTAAGCCTGTGCTCGTTCCCGTGCCCTGCCATTTTCTAGAGCGTATGTCCCCTGGCCCAAAGGGGCAGGCTGGCGCCCATGGGCTGGGCAGTGTCGCCCTTAGGATAAGGGAACTGGCACTGATGGAGAAGGTGGCTAGTGCTGGCTCCATGTTCTCTCTGCCAGGAGGAGGCACACCCTCTGGCCTCTGATTTCTCTGAAGTGTCTGGCATGGAGTCGTCACTGAAAAACCAGCCTCCACATCCTTCCAAGAAGCCCTCCACACTGGGGTGGGAGCCTGACTCTGGCCCCCGGGAACTTAGCCAGCATTCTGGTTTACACGTTCATCCCTTTTATCCTCACAGATCTCATTTCACGGCTCCTTGAGGGGCCTCGAAATTGTGGTAACGAGACTTAAGAGGAAGCGAGCAGATCTGAGCCTCGTCTCCTTGGGCCAGGGGAGCAGCTCTCACCTTCCCACCAGGAGGCTCTCCTTGGCGGTCCGCACAGCCCACCCTAAAGTTTAGTAAGGGGCAGAGAGAGCCAGAATGGCGCGGGGTGGGTCTGTTGTCCAAACCTCTCCCTTGCCAGCTTCAGCCAACAGCCTACTAATCCCGTGCCTGCCCGGGTAGTCTGTGTTTAGATTGGATTAGAGAGACCTAGCTGAGCTAATAGTCCCACTGGAGGTGAGGGTCCCCAGATGAAGGATCAAGAAGTCTTTGGGGCCGTGCTTGCCCCCGGGTCTGTGGGAGGAGCCGGGCCTGGGTGATTGCCCATCCAAGCGTGCTGTAAAGCAGAAGAAGAGAGGTCCCGGCAAGAACTCTGCCAGGGCCGTTTGGATTTCTCTGAGAGCAGCCCTGCGTGAGTGAGGCCCCACCCCGTGTGGGGATTTACTGGCCCGTGACGGCCAAACAGAGGCTCAGCTACCATAAATGGTGAAGGAGGCTGAGAGACGTGGCCGCGCACTCAGGCGGGCGGCACTGGGGCTGTCAGCCCGGGGTTGGGGCAAGCCGAGCCTGGCACGGTGACACCCTGGCTCCTGGCCCCAAGGCGCTTGTGAGGCTGGAGTCCACCATCCTCGGCGGTGGAGTTTTTCTTACTTTATTGGCAGCTCCTTTGGCTCCAGGTCTCTGGGGGCCGCACAGGGGGTGGGAGAGGCCTGTAGCGGGTGCCTTTGTGCCCTGTGGCGCCGGCCGCTGGGCTGGCCTCTCCCTTAGCTGTCAAGGCCTGGCCTCAGTGTGGCACCGGACCACACTGGAGCATGGATGTGAGCAGACGCCTGAGTGTGAATCCTGCTCCACTGCTGGCCAGCCCTGCGACCCGGGCTGCTCTTCAGTCTCCAGGCCTCACCTTCCTCCTCTGTGAAATGCAACACTGATAGTCACCCCCATACTGTGAGGATTAAATTAATGAATACAGTAACGTCCTCAGAACCTAGGAAGTGCTCAGTAAGGGTGTGTTGTTATGGCAGTTGTCCAGCGGAGCCCTGGCCTTTAAACAAGATAAAATAGTTCGAAATGCCAAATCTAAGGAGCGGTCTTACCAGAGGATCAACCTGGCACACGGTGGTGGCCGTTTGTCTGTCCATCTGTCTGTCCGTTTGTTTTTGGTAAGGGGAAGAGAGAATCAGAGAAGGGAGGTATTGCGCCAGATACTGGAGCCATAGCCTGGAGGACCTCATTGTAGGGGCTCTGGCCACAAGGGGGCGCCATTCAGCAACGCATCTCCCACCAATTGTCCAGTTTCCTGGTGGAGAGGTTTCTGAGGGCAGCTCTGCTGGAGGCACGCTCAGTCAGAGTTCAGCAGAGGCTTTTCTGAAGGCCGACTTGGGGACTCTTTCTCACCTCTTTAGCCTTTTGCCAAGGTTTTGTAATTATCCAGAAATTGCTGGTCCAGCACTCTGACATGGTTTCTGCAGCCACTTTTCCCTGCCTTCTCTCCTCTGTAACCCCTTCCTCCAAAAACCTGGCTAACTCCCTCCCACAGATGGCACTTCCTCTAGGAAGCCTTCCCTGACCACCACAGAATGAGTTCTCTTACCAGCCTGTACGTCCCTTAGCAGTGTGCTTATTCATCAACCAATCTTTACTGAGCACCTGCTCTGTGCCAGACATTGTTCTGGGGACGCTGCAGTGATCAGGACAGACAAGCTCGGCCTTCATGGCGTTTACATCTGGATGGGGAGATGGGCAATTATCAACACGTGGTTTCATCAAATACTGACAAGTGCTATTAAGAAAATGAGACTAGAAATCAAGGAAGGGATCCTTTTCAGGTGGGTGATGAAGGAAGCCTCTAGAAGGAGGTGATATTTGAGCAGAGACTTCAGTGAACTGGAGAAAGAGTGCTCCAGGCAGGCGGTACAGCAAGTGCAAAGGCCCTAAGTCAGGAACAAGGTCACCCTGTTCAAGGAACAGCAAGACGGCCAGTGTGGCTGCAGCAAAGTGAGTTGGTGGCCAAGTGGTAAAGGATGAGTTTGGAGAAGGAGGCAGGGGTGCTTCATACAAGTCTTCTGGGGTAAGGAGAAGGCATTTTATTCTAACTGTGAATTTTTACTCTAATTGCTTGTTTAATTATCTTCCCTGCCAGACTGTAAGCTCCCTGCGTGCAGGACCGTGTCTTACTCATGATTGCCTGTGGAACAGGGCCTGCCACGGGGGCATGCATTCAGTGAGTGAGTGAAAGAGCAGACTGAGGTGGGTGAGCCTCCCCCCATGCAAGGGACACTCCCTCCACCTCCTCACTCGCCCGGGGGCTCAGTGCTCACTGGAGTGGGTAGGAAAGCCACAAACCAGCTCTCAAGAGTTCCTCACCAAATCTTCCTTCTTTCCTCCCCCTACTGGAGGAAAAAAAATCCCCAATAGTTAACCAGGCAGTGAAGGCCCTCCCTCCAAACCCAGGATGGAGCCCAAAGGATGATTAATCCAGATTCCTGCCCAGCGAGCGCAGGAAGATCTGAAGGAGAGTAAATATTTCAGTTTATTTGGACTGAGTCACCGGTGGGGGGGCTTCCTTAGGCTAGAATATTTTATCTCCCCCTGGAGTATCTTTGTCAAGGCTGAAATTCTTAAGTGACTGGATTTATGAACCTGCTAATTGCACCCATTTTGACATAGTTTCAGCCTAATGGTTTGTTTATTTAACTGAAGTTCTGCTGGGCCTATTAAAGGCATCTGAGGACATAAAATCTGGGGAAGTTAAAAAAAAATAAATAATCTGATCTCTAGAAAAAAATGAAACTTAATAAGCATATTTATTGGAGTTTTGATGTTTTGGTGAAGAGCTCCTAATGAAAACAACAGGCACCAGGAAATCAGCCCTTCACAATGAAAGCATCACTAAAAGCCAGTTTTTCAGATAAGTGATGGACACTCTATGGGGCAGCCTTGAGATCTGACAGCCTCCCATCATTTTAATTAGAAGACCCTGGCTGCCGGCTCCTGTCTCCTAAATTGTGCTCAGGAACTTTGGACACAATATAATCTGTCCAGTGGGTATCAGGTATGGACCGTGTCCTCCATGAGTGGACAAGCACTAAAATGTTTTTAATATTTATGTTAACTAAAGAGAAATTTATTGAAGGAGAAGGATAAATAACAGTTTTAACTTGTCTTTTTATTTTTTAAGAACCTTAGTCCACCCAAAACATCTGTCCAAAAGTCTTTTAAATTCTAAGAAGGCAAGCAATTAAATGTGAAATTATTTTATAACCGACATTTTAGTTTTATTTAGGTTGAATACAACAGAATCTGGACATGTGGGCCCTTTCATGACACAGAAGGACTTCTGAGTATATATCGGTACGTTCGTGTCCATGTCGTAGAACTGGAGACTCATTTTACTAATTGGACAATTCGAGATTTTAAACCTGTCTACTTCTGTAGACCACTGTAGGTCCTATCTACCATTTACTTGCTTGGAGTCCATGGTCATGAATGCAATCTGGAATTACAGCTGCGTGCCCCTCATGACACAGTGTGCTCCACCCTAGGGCTGGAGAGTGGTTTCCAGGCGCTCAGGGGAGGGAACATTGGTGGTTTGGACGCTCTACCTTTACGTTCAGAGTTGGAGCATAGCTCCGGAGGCAGTAAGCAGGCGGTGGTTGCAATGATCCCTGCTTGCCATCCAGCAACCCTGTCATTACTGTCCAGAGACCTTTTATGGGATGTCATGCATCATTGTTTCCATTCATTCTTTTCCTTGCACACTTCTCTTCCTATTTGCTTATATTCTGGAGAAGTCAGTGGGGGGGAAGGAAAACCAAAAGAGAGCAGGACTACAGGGGGAAGAATCTCTTTTTATGCCACAGAAGTAGACATTTTGCTGACTCTCCTAGTAGGTTTATTTGGTTAGGAGACAGACTTGTTGGAAGAGGATTCAAATACCTCCCTGGAAATGTACACGTTGCACAAATGCCCTGCAGATGGGAAGGGGCTGGGCTTCGCTTTGGCTGGGTGAAGGTCATTGGATGAGTCCTTGGATGCATCCTCTAGAGTCAACAGTCCTGGAATTTAGGGCAAGGAGGAGGCTGGTCCGTGATCCCTGGACCATACTGGCCTTTGAGCACCAAATAAAGGAAGAAGGGAGGGCTGTGTTTCTAAAACTCCCCTTCAGTTGGTGATTTACTGAATTTCCATAGGGTCACGGTGAATCAGATTTGCTGGTGGAATGCTATTTTGCATTATAATGACTGAGCAAAACAGCTCAGGTTCAAAGCTTTAAGGAACATCCTCAGTAGATCCAAGATAAGGCAATTATTTTCCCTCCCCCCTCACTCTGCATTTTCAGGAGGTCTGTGTGTCTTGTCTTGAGAAGGGTTGAGGGAGGTGATGCTAGGAAGCAGGGGAGGGCCATTCCATGTCCATTTTCATTTGGTGACCACCTCTGAATCCAGGGATGCTCTTAAGTTGCTGACAGACAGGGGCTGGGGCTCTGAGAATGGGACTTGGAAAATAGCTGTGACAGCAATAGGGGGGGGTCCCTCTATAGAGGAGAGCTGTGGAGAGCTCCTTAGATGGTGCGGAGTTTCATACCAAGATTCTGTCTCTGTTTTGTATTTCCGTGTCATCTGTTTAAACACTTTAAATGTAACATTCCACAGTTTTTGTTTTAATCTGAAACAAGTTTTGAATGAGCTGGGAGCCTGCAGAGGGCCCTTTTCAAGGAAAACTACTCAATGTGTAAACGTGTGCATTTAATGCAAGTTTGGATCCATAAACATGGGGCTTCAGAGAGCAGCAAGTTGGCTAGTAAAAGTTGACAGTGGTAGAAAACACTTCTAAGGAGAAATTCAGAACTGTTTTTCCTGCTAAACCCAAAGAAAGGAAGGGAAGAACAAAACTGGTGTAGTAGAGAGGGAGACTCTGAGCTCACAGCCAGCCACCGGGACAAAGGCTGTAGGGTTCTTAATTTCAAGACAAAGAGAAGCTAAAGGCCTGTTCTGTCTCCAGCATTCATGTCTCCGGGTTTGAGGAACAGGTTGTACAGGTTATTGGGTAAGAATTAACGAGAAAGGTAACAAATTGCACCTGCTGTGTGGGTATTGAACTCTTTCTCCAGATAAGAGCTTTTCAAAACAAAATATTGGGTTAATACCAATTCGTATGAGTGTTTTTAAACTAAAGCCACTATCAATGAGTGTTTTTAACGAGGAGCGTTGTTTTGATAGAAAAAATCTAACCAGTTAGAAAGCTGGTTTGTTTTATTTAGTTCCCACACCAACTCCACTTTCCACTTTTGAATTAACTCTGCTTTACAGATGATGAAGAAAACCGATGCTCCGAGGTGAGGTCAGCTGCCCACAGAGCCCAGCTAACAGGCAGCAGCCGTGTGCTTTCTACTTTGCTGCTCTGGGGCCCTGATAAGTCATCTGTTCGATATTTGCCGCTCCAGAGCAAGAATTTAATGTCTTAAGTGCATGACTAGGAACTGTCTTCAAAATCAGTTTCTGATGAGTCAGAACAGAGCAAAAATGGCCAAGGAGGAAAAACTGGGACGGTCACTAGGGTCAGAAAGGGATATCTGTCCTTTTCCCCTCCATCCCTCTCGCACATTCCTTCTCTCTTCTCCCCACTCTCTTCTCTCCTCTTCTTTCCTTTCTCCTAATTTCCCTGTCTCAAGTCCTGTTGGCAGCTTTCGTCTGTATGGCATCATTGTCACTTGTCAATAACCTGCTTGCAAGTATTCCTTTTTTTGTGTGTGAGGAAGATCAGCCCTGAGCTAAAATCCGTGCTAATCCTCCTCTTTTTACTGAGGAAGACCGGCTCTGAGCTAACATCTATTGCCAATCCTCCTTTTCTCCCCGCCCCTGCAAAGCCCCAGTAGATAGTTGTATGTCATAGCTGCACATCCTTCTAGTTGCTGTATGTGGGATGCGGCCTCAGCATGGCCGGAGAAGCGATGCGTCGGTGCGCGCCCGGGATCCGAACCCGGGCCACCAGTAGTGAAGCGCGCGCACTTAACCGCTAAGCCACGGGGCCAGCCCGCAGGTATTCTTAATCTTTGTTCCAGTCTTTCCCGTTGGAGGACAGGCTGATCCTTTTCCTCTCTCTCACGGTGGAACAGTGCACCCAGCAGCTAGCTGCTCAGCTTAATGATGCACTGAGTCAGAGAGGGAATGGAGAGTCATCGGCTGATTGATCAAGTACCAGAGCCGCAGATCAGTTCACTTTAAATCTTTAATCCTAGGCCAGTAAGTCAAGGAGACTCGGCCCTTCCTTGATCCCAGAGAGAAGGCCCTCTCTGGGCTTGGTCTCAGCAGAGCAGCAGGAAGCACAGCTGTGGGAGAACCTGGGGTATATTTAGTCTGGCCCCATTTGAGCTGGGTAGCAAGTCTGTCACTGGGTCCCAGGGACCTCTCCCTTGCTATTTGTGTGCCATAGGCAGTGCCTGCCCTTCCCAAATGAGGAAGGCTCAGGTTCCCTGAGGCACCAATGCCAATGGGGGCCTCTCATCTCAGACCCTGGCCCACCAACCCCTGCCTCAGACCAGGACTGTGCAAGATCATGGCTGAAGCACAACCCCGGAAGAGCATGTCTCTAGGGTAACTGGTGACTCTGGGCATGAACACAATGACAGAAAGCTCCCAGTGGAATCTAGGTGACGGCCTTTGTTCTCAGGACAGTGGAGGGAGAGCGTCCAGACCCGGACCCAGCTGGCCGTGTCAGCCCCAGGGTCTTAGGACAGGCCAGCTTCCTTCTCTGAGCCTCAGCTCCCCGCACTGTAAGGTGGGGACATGATCTGCCCTACTTCAGAGGATGTTGAGGATAACACCGACTGAGCTGCAAACGTCCTTTGGGATCGTGAAGTGCTGAACTTCCTAAGGAATTGTTGTTATAACGGTATCTCAGCGGCAGCTGTTAATGCCCTTTCAGAGCTCTGCCTGATGACACGCGAATGTCCTGGTTTGTCTCATTGTAGTTTTTGTCAGATTGAGTTTGCCCAAACAAAAATGTCACTTGGGTTAGGAAAGTCACAAAACATTTATTTTTATACTTGTTATGTGTCAGATATTGTTCTAGCTGTTTTACGTGTTATTTCTTTTAATCATCTAAAAACGCTACAGTATTTACCACGCATTACACTGATGATGTAGACATCACACTTGTCAATATTATATTATCATCCGTAATTGGTGATAACTGCGTTATCATCTATTTAGAGGAGAGAACACTGAGGCTTAGGTTGGGGAACTTGCTTCAGATCACACAGCTAGAGCTGTGAGTTCAGAGAGGCAGTTTTCATCTGTCTCCTCTGAGTTTATGAGTCCACACAAGAGTGAGCACAAAAAGATGCATAGTCTATGGGCCACAGATGAGCCAGAATAATTTATTTGGCTTTGGAATTAAATGAAATGGGCACACCTTGCCCTTTTCACCTGGCTTGCCCTGCTTTAGCTTTTCTCCCTTGTCAGGGGTCTAGGCCGTGGGTCAGCAGATAATACATTTGTCCTCGTGGAGAGTTCACCATGGGCGCCAACTGGAGAAGGCTGGTTCCCTTGGAGGAGACAGCCTCCAGGACATCCTGGCCTTGCTGTCAGAAGTCCTGGGTATGAGCTCTAGGTCTGCCTGTAACTGGCTCTGTGACCTTGGGCAAGTCACTTCACCCGAGCATGTCCTGGCCTCTCTATCAGTAAAGCGGGGTGATGGGATTGGGACTGGGGTTTCAGGATTCTAGTTAGGGTGGCTTTTCTCAGGCTGCCTAAAGGAAGCTACTTGTCCCAAAACTGAGATCCTCACTGGCTCCTTATCCCAGTGCAGAGTGTGTTTGTAGGGAAGCTTGGTTCATTTCTCACCCCATGAAGAATTTGAGGCAGTTGAATGTGGGGATGACTCAGCCATTCACTAGCCTAGATTCACAGTCATTCTAGTCCCATGTGACCCCAAACTGCAGGTCTGAGAACAGGTTCATTCTGCACGTTTACTCCCCATCATTTTCCTCTTCCCTCTGTTCTTGCTGTGGGGCCTTGGGGAACAAAGAACAGGGTCAGAGGCGAAGGAACTCAGTGCTTGCCCCAGGGCTGGTTCCCACAAATTCAGTCTCTCTCTGTTCATCTCTCTCCTGGAGGGCGTGCAGCGAAAGTTTGTTCTCAGTTTACTTTAGATGTATCCAAGGATAGCTTTAAGCAACACATTTGTATTCCTAACAGTGTTCCCACAAATTCAGCCTCTCACACTCATCTTTCTTCTGGAGGGCGTGCGGCGAAAGTTTGTTCTCAATTTACTTTAGATGTATCCCATGATAGTTTTAAGCAACACATTTGTATTCCTAACAGTGTTTGCCTCTGGTCACATAAAAAGGAGTCTGTGATCCTTGGGAGAGGGCCCAGTCTCTGTCTGTTCTTTTGCTGTTGAGAAACCCACCAAGTCATTGAGCCCGAGTGGATGGGTGTGAGTCAGCTCCCGTGCTAGCCTTGCTCACGTGTTATCAATGGTCAATGGTCGTACAAAGTATTTTCACATATTGTCTCTTTAAAACTTCAGAGTCCTGTGATGATGCTACCATTTCCCTAAATACAGATGTGGAAGTGGAGCTTCAGAGAAAGGCAGTGACTTGCCCAAGGCCAGGACCCAGCCTCAGGTCCTACGTTTCCAGTGGCTTTCAGAGAACCACGTGGGAGGCGGTGGCCAGGCCACCCTCCAGGAGAGGGAGGTCCAGATATGCTTTTAGTTCCCACTGGCCGAGACCTGTCGGGTGATGTGGCTTTGCCGAAACCCCAGGCCAGGAACTGGGCAGTGGGAAGACCTGAGAGAGGGTGGGAGCCAAACAGGAGCCGCCACCAGCTTGAAGGAGAGGGAGCTGGAGTTGTTGATGTTCCTGCAGCCCCTAGGAATCAGAGCTGTCTGCACGGAGCTCTCAAGCTGGGGACTCGGGCTGAGAGGTGGGAACAGGGAGGACTCTGCACAGGCAAAAACATTTTGTCCTTGAGCCTTCTCACTCTGCAAGACAGGAAATTCCTCAACTCTCTCGGGGCAGCAGACTTTCCTGGCCACTGCAACCCAATCAGAGAAATGAGATCTCTGCCTTTCCAATACTGGGGGCCCCGAGCCCACTCCCAGGACCTTCTGCCAAAGCCAAGGCTGACTGGCTGCCCCTCTGTCAAAGGAGGTGATGCCAGGAGCCGGGGAGCAGCGGGGGCCTGAAAGCCCATTCTCTGCTCATTCTCTCATGGGGTTACCTGTCTCAACTGCCCTTGCACTCCAGCTCCATGCCCTTCACACTGCACCTGCCTTGGGAGAAATTTTCCTCCAGCCTCCCGGCCTTCCCGGCCTCTCCCATCCTCATTCCCAGAGGCTGCACTGGGAGAGCTCTGCAGTGAGCCATATTTTATTTCCAGTGCCAACAGATAAAAATTCAGTGGCAAATTTGGAGTTAGGCCTGTCTCAGGTATGGAAAGCACCCAGGAAATGTATCCCCATGGCTACAAGCTTCCTGGAGAAGATCTGGTATTTGTTGCCTTGTGCTAATAAGAACCCAAAATACCAGAGTCCCTTTCCCCCAAAACGTGAAGTTCATAATTTTTATTTTTACTAATTTTTTTTTTTTTTTTTTTTTGGTGAGGAAGATTAGCCTTGAGTTAACATCTGTCGCCAATCCTCCTCTTTTTGCTGAGGAAGACTGGCCCTGGGCTAACATCCCTGCCCATCTTCCTCCATTTTATATGGGACGCCGCCACAGCATGGCTTGACAAGCACTGTGTTGGTGCACGCCTGGGACCCGAACCCCAAGCTGCCACAGGGAGCGCGCACACTTAACGCCACCGGGTCGGCCCTCAAAACGTAGAGTTAAAGTTAGAGATATCATAGCCCTTTCCACCCCTGCCCCTGCCAAAAGACAGAAACTAAAAAAGCTAAAAAAGAATTATTGAAAGCCAAAGCCACATGGCTTGCAGGACAAAGGGCAAGATCAAGTCTGGGCAGCTGTGAGCTTGTCCTGTACCAGGCTGTCCTGTGTGGGAAATTGACACCGGCTCAGCCACTTTGCTGCCCCTTCTCCTTCGGCTCACCAGGCAGGTCAAAGCCCAGCTTGGGGAGAATTCTAAGAATAATGGATAGCCTATTTGTTAACTCGTGTCCCCAGAGAACCAAATGGGGGTGAGTGGGCTAGCCCTGAACCCAGAGAATTGTTCTAGTTTTTGTCTTTGACTCGCTGGTGAACTTGCTCCCTCTCTCAGAGAGAGAGATTTCCCCACCTAGTTTTCATTGAGGTAATATTGATGTACAATAAACTGCATATATTTATGGTGTTTAATTTGAAACCTTCACCCATGAAACCACCACAATTTTAAACAACGAACATCTCCATCACCCCCAAAGCCTTCCTTGTGCCCCTTTACAATCCATCCCCCCAACCCCTGCCCCAGGCAACCACTGATCTGCTTTCTGTCACTATCTTTTGCATTTTCTAGAACTTTATATAAATAGAATCATCCAGGATGTACTCTTTCTTTGTTGGGCTCTTTCATTCAATGCAGTTTTTGTGAGATCTGTCCCTGTTGTAGTGTCTATCATTAGTCCATTCATTTTTATTGCTGAGTGGTATTCCATTGTGTGTATATATTACAATTTTGTTATTCATTCACTTGTTGATGGACATTTGGGTTGTTTCTCATTTGGGGCCATTAGGAGTAAAGCTGCTGTGACTGTTTGTGTACCAGTCTTTGTATGGACATGTGCCTTCACCTCCCTTGTGTAAATACCCAGGAGCAGAATTATGGTAAATGTATGTTTCACTTTTTAAGAAACTGCCAAACTATACTATTTTACACCCCCACCAGCAGTGTATGAGAGTTCCAGTTGCTCCGCATCCTTGCCAGCACCAGTGCTTGGGATGGTCAGTCTTTTTAATTTTGGTTATTTTAATCAGTATGGTGTCTTTAGCTTTCTCGAGGTGCTTAAAGTCTCATGAGACAGCACTGGAGCATCATGCCATCATAGAAGACAATGAGGAAGCTCTTCAGTTCTGTTTTATGAGAGACATTAGATATATTGTTAAATGAAAAAGTAAGATGCCAATCATTGTGTATACTATGCTATCTTTTTTTTTAAAAAAAGAAGAAAATAAAAGAGTAGGCCTGTTTGCTTGTGTGTTAGACCATCTCTGGCAAGATGAACAAGAAACTGAAAATTGGTTGCCTCTGGGGAGGGACGCTTGTGGCCCGAGGACAGGGGTGGAAGGGCGACTTGACACATACTCTTTGGTACCTTTTGAATTTTGTGCCATGTGAGGATATCACTTATTCAAAAGAGTAAATAAAACTTAAGAAAAAAGTCTGATAAGATGCCAAGTATTGGCTTCCCCAACTCGAAGTTCTCCTGAGGAACCAGAGTCTAGATTGGGCATGGCCCTAATGAGGCCTTGTTCTTTCCCTGCTCTCTACCAAGAGCACTGTCATGCCCAGGATCAAAATGAACAGGCAACACACCAGCTGGGAAAAAATATTTGCAAACCATATATCTGACAGGGGATTAATCTCCATAATATATAAAGAACTCATGCAACTGAACAACAAAAAAAAAACAACCCGATCAGAAAGTGGGCAGAGGAAATGAACAGGCACTTCTCCAAAGAAGATATACAGATGGCCAATAGGCACATGAAAAAATGCTCAACATCACTAATCATCAGGGAAATGCAAATCAAAACCACACTAAGATATCATCTTACACCCGTCAGAATGGCTATAATCACCAAGACAAAATACAACAAATGCTGGAGAGGCTGTGAAGAAATGGGAACCCTAATCCACTGCTGGTGGGAATGCAAACTGGCACAGCCTCTGTGGAAAATAGTATGGAGATTCCTCAAAAAATTAAAAATAGAAATACCTTATGATCCAGCTATCCCACTACTGGGAATCTACCCAACATACCTGAAATCAACAATCCAAACATAGGCTTATGCACCCCTATGTTCATCGCAGCATTATTCACTATAGCCAGGACATGGAAGCAACCCAGTGTCCCTCGACTGATGATTGGATAAAGAAGATGTGGTATGTACATACCATGGAATACTACTCAGCCATAAAAAAAGACAAAATCGTCCCATTTGCAACAACATGGATGGACCTGGAGGGAATTATGTTAAGTGAAACAAGCCAGACAGAGAAAGACAAGCACTGCATGATTTCACACCTATGTGGAAGATAAACCAACACACGGACAGATAGAACTGTTTGGTGGTTACCAGGGGCAAGGGGGGTGGCGGCTGGGCACAAGGGGTAGAGGGATGCATTTATAGGGTGACTGGACAAAAAATAATATACGACAAAAATTTCACAATGAAAAATAAATAAATAAATAAAAAGAGCACTGTCATGCCAAGCAGAGAATTGGGCACGCCTCGTTCCCAGTGATCCCCAGGGCCTCCCCAAATGCCTTATCTGTTAGCAGTCAGTTTCTGGTGGGAACCTGAGCCTCAACACAGTCATGTGCTGAGTGGTCATTTAATCTGTGTTTGTCGAATGAATGAACATTCACCCATTTTCTGTTATCTGCCACACAGAAAAGAAGACAGGAAGTGACAGGAAGAGTGAGTACCTCCTGCCCGCGGCTCCTGGCAAGTCCGTCGCGCCCCTGTTCCTGCAGGGCCTCTCTGACCTCAAAGTCATGGATGGAAGCCAGGTCACCATGACAGTCCAGGTGTCAGGTCTGTCTCTGCGTCTCTTTCCTCGGGGTGTATGTGAAAGGGGGCACAGTGGCAACATGGGTGTTGCTCCCCGATGTCCCACTCAGATCATTGATCCACCAGAAAATTAACATGGGATTGTCAGTCAGTGGACCCTAAGAAGTGGAGCCTCTTGGTCTCTCTTTTCTGCTTTCTCTGGATTCAGGGTTGATTGATCCAGGGGAAGAAGATGGCCACGGCTAGAAGGGTGAGGGATTAATGTGAAAACATGGTGCGGCCAGTGTAGCTGGAAGATTTTGAACACTGGCACAAAACCAGATGATGTGAGAACTTCCCAACTCTGGGAAGATATTCTCAGTTTCTCTATTCAAATTTTAAGGTGAGAAGATGGAGCAGAGGTCCTTCTAAAACAGGTGTGGGGTGACGAGAGCATGTGATTAGCAGTGTGAGATGTCACAGCCCTTGCTAGGGGCCAGTGAGAGAAGCCTGGGGAGGCTCCTGGCGCAGACTTACTGACAGGAGCTCATGCTGGTGCCTGGGGGCATCCAGAGTTCCCCTTCATTGCGTAAATGGTTGCTGGCTGCTGATCAGTCCCTCTGACAGCCGGGAGATCACTCTCCTGCCTTTTTAGTTCCTCTGGAGCTGCAGAAGCAGTCAAGATGAGCTGTGAGAGAACCTGTGGGCTCGCCCTGTTAGGGGTCCTTGGATGAACTCCCTGCTCCTGCAGGCTGGAGGCAGTCCCATGACAGTCCCAGGTGGAGGGCTGTGTCCCCTCCCCTGTCCACACTCTTTGAGTTGACAGAAATCAGAGGTGCTCTGCGCCTGGCCCACAGACATGTGCTCGCTAACCCATTGGAGACAGATGGTGGCCTCCCCTCTCCTTGGGCCTCTCCAGAGCCTGACGCCACGCAGCCTCCCTCAGCAGCCATTCTGGGGGCCTTGCTCCTCCGGAAGCAGAGCATGATGGCTCAGCTCGTACCTCAGAGGAAACACTCACAGGTGGCCCTATTTTATGCCCTAACAAGTTACTAGAAAGTACCCAGGAAAGTAGCCTAGTACAAACTGAGCATGCTGTCTGCCGTGAGCCGCGTTGGGGAATCCTGGGCCAGCGGGTGCCCGCTGGACAGCATTTGTGTAGTAGCAAAATGAAATGCCGACTGAGCTTTCCCTCCAGTGAAAATTGACAAGGGAGTCGCCGTGAGGTTTCCATCGCGTTGCCTGGCCGCGCACGCACTGTTTGAGGCAGAGCAGGATGGGCAACACGTTCATTTTGAACCCAGTGATCCAGTTACCACTCAGTATTATCAAGCAGTTTGAATTCTAATTTTAAAAGCCATTCTTCCTGACTTTTCTTTTTCATCTCTGAAATCATATTTTTTCACTTCTGGATTCTTTCTAGTTTCCCCAAATCTGTTGTTAAATAATTATAATGAGCATGCATTGACTACTTTCTTTGTGCCAGATGCTATTCTAATCTGCTATCCTAGCAGGCTTCTAAGGGGGGCTGTATTGACTTATTTAATCCTCCCAACAAACTTATGAGGTGGGTGCTGTTAGAATAGTTTATGGAAGCGAAAGTGAAGCGGAGAGAACTCAGCAGAGTATCTAATACAATATCACGGTTAAGTTCAGAGCTGCCACATGGCCCAGGGAAGCACCTCCCTGACCAGTCCCCCTGCCCTTCCTCCTTGTTCAGGGAACCCGCCCCCTGAGGTCATCTGGCTTCACAACGGGAATGAGATCCAGGAGTCGGAGGACTTCCACTTTGAACAGAGAGGCACCCAGCACAGCCTTTGTATCCAGGAGGTGTTCCCGGAGGACACGGGCACTTACATCTGCGAGGCCTGGAATAGCGCCGGAGAGGTCCGCACCCAGGCCGTGCTCACAGTGCAAGGTGAGGCTGACCAGCTGCCCAGCTCCGGGGGGAGGTGCTGCCGTGGTCTCTCCAAAAGTGATTTCGAGATGAGGAAACCGCGTGCACCTGCTTTGTTCCCACTGTGGACCCCGTGCTCCCTGGGTCCCATCCCAGCCCCAGAGGCCAGCTCCCCACCCTACATCTCAGGCTCTGGCTGAGTAGGGCCACCCTTCCCTGCCTTCTGAAGTCTCTGTCCTCTCTGTGTTACCGGTGACAAGCTGCATAGAGTGCTAGGAGAGAAATCTTGTAATACGCTTAACGATTTGGTAATGACAGCTTTTGAGGTGAGTTATGGGCCTATTGGTGTCCTTACCTTTAGAGAATCTATATTTAAGAGGAGAGACAAGTTAAGCACACATAAAGCAGGTGACAACTCTTAATCATACCCATCTGATGTAGATCATTAGTGCCCCTGTACCCTCTAGGCTATCTCCCCTTGCTGTGAATATACAAATGCATGTTAATATTATCCTCTGAGAATGTAACCAAGACAGATTTACCATGAGAAGGATGTGCTGTATCTGTATATCCAATAAAAGTGATTTCTGGACAAGCTGTTATTTGGATAATGCGCTGTCTTTGACCTTCACTGCCATGGCGAGTTGAGTGGACGCTGTCTGCTGAAAAGCCTCCCTCTCTAACTCAACCCTTTGCCAACTTCCAGAGCCTCAGGATGGCACCCAGCCCTGGTTCATCAGCAAGCCTCGCTCGGTGACAGCCTCCCTGGGCCAGAGCGTCCTCATCTCCTGTGCCATAGCTGGTGACCCCTTCCCCACCGTGCACTGGCTCCGAGATGGCAAAGCCCTCTCCAAAGATACTGGCCACTTCGAGGTGCTACAGAATGAGGACGTGTTCACCCTGGTTCTAAAGAACGTGCAGCCCTGGCACGCCGGCCAGTATGAGATCCTGCTTAAGTGAGTTTGCATGTCCTGCCAACCTCCTATCACCCCCAGCCCCAAATTCCTGCCTCCTGTCAAAGTCCCCATCTGGGACTGGGAAATCAGAGGAAGCACAAATACCTTGAGGCTTGGGCTTCAAGGTAAAGGAAATGCTGGGCTGGGGCTGCTGACAAGCTTTCGTTTCTCCTACTTCAGTCCAACAGACGTCCATTGAGAGCCTTCCCTTCTGAGCTCAGTTCCCCGGAGTCCTCTGTCTGATTGTATCCTGGCTTTTGTTCCTCCATTATTTGATGTATGGAAAATATGAAGGAGGGAAGAATGGATTAGAATTGGAAAAGCAAGAGGATAGAGGGAATGCATTAGTTATCTATTGCTGTGTAACAAATTACCCCAAAACTTAGCAACAGTTATCATCTCACAGTTTCTATAGGTTGGGAATTTAAGCAGCTTAGCCGGGTGAATTTTGGTTCTGGGTATTACATAAGGTTGCATTGAAGATGTCAGCAGGGGCTGCAGTCTCTGAAGGTTTGACTGAGGCTGGAGGATCCCTTTCTAAGATGGCTCACTCGCAGGGCTGTTGGCAGGAGGCCTCAGCTCCTTGCCATGTGGACCTCTGCACAGAGCTGCTTGAGTGTCTTTAAGACATGGCAGCCGGTTTCCCTAGAGCTAGTGATCCAAGAGAGAGAACAAGTTGGAACCTGCAGTGTCTTTTACCACCTGCCCTTGGAAGTCAGGCACCATTACTTCTGCCATATTCTATTTGTTAGAGTGAGTGACTAAGTACAGCCCATACTCAAGGGGAGGAGAATTAAGTTCCACTTCTTGGAGAGAGGAGCATCAAAGAATTTGTAGACATTTAAAAACCACTCAGGGAAGTTAACTATCCCCATTCCTTTTTTCCTCCCTTTCAAGGTCTTGCTAGATTTCACAGGAAGCTAAGCTCCACGAAGGCACACTGCTGTGCCTAGAACAGTGTCTGGCCCATAGTCACCATGTGGTAACTATTTGTTAAATGAATGTGATCCAGAAATGTTCTTCTACCTTTAAAATGCTCTAACTCTTAAAATTCCATGCCAACCCTGGGTTGATGGAGACAGAATGCTAGACCCTAAGGTTGGCATTGAAGAAGAAGACTTGTCTGCACCTTGACCCTGCAAATAGGAGGTTGTGCCACATCCCAAAGATGGTTGGACCTGCCCTGGCTCGGGTGCCTGGCCACTTTGTAAGGAGCTTGCTCTCTTGGATAAATCATTTCCCCATACTGAGCCCATCATGTTCAAGCCTCTGAGCTACAGACAGGCTCTGTAGCTACCTGCTAAGGCTACTGCCATGATGGAGCATTGTCCCTTCAGTAATCGCAAAATCAATATATGTCCACCCACTTGGGTGTTTTCTGGCATGTGCTTTATACTTGCATCAGGTAGCTTTTGCTGCATAACAAACCACCCCCAGTACTTAGTGGCTTTAAAAAAATAGCCATTATTTTTTCCTAGGCATCTGTGGATCTGCTAGAAAGTTCTGCTGAGCTGGACAAGGCTCAACGAATCTCAGCTGAGCTAATGACACATCTGTGGTCAGCCAATGATATGATTGGGGGCTGGCTGGTCATCCTGATGGCTACCATCAGCAGTGTGTGCAGAATGCACCAACGGCCTTGTGCCGAACCAGTTATTATCAGGAAGGCAAATCTGCCTCCAATATAGAGAGAAGATATACTCTTCCTCCCCTGGGCCAGTACAAGCAGTGGAAACTGATTATAGGTGAGAACAGAGCTTGTCTGCATGGAGGGACTGGTGCTTGAGACACCACTCACGTTAGTGAAGCTGCACATGCTAGAAGAGATGAGCTTGCTGTGGGATTTTGAGGAAAACAGGCTGAGGCTTGGCAAATGAGTAGAGGCTTGGCTGTCAAGGGCATGTTGTAGGATAGGCTGAGCAAGAAAGGGTCGGGAAGAGCAGAGCAAGAGCTATGGGAAGCCCGCCAGGCCAGAGTGGAGGCTTGCACTGGAAGGTCGGCAGGCAGGCTGTCTGGGCCCAGCTGGGGACAGTCATAAAACTTAGACTGTCCCAGCTGGAAGGGACTTCAGAAGTGATCTAGCCACCTCTTTATTTAATAATGGGGGAAACTGAGGTCTCGGGGTCACGGGCTTGCTCATGGCCCCTCAAAGGCCAGTAGCAGAGCCCAGATGGGAGCCCTCGTCTCTGTCTTTAAATCAGATGCCTTCCATTCCGTGTTCCTCCCCAGTGCGCTGGGACCTTGGGGAACCTGGGAAGTCGCACTGGAGTCCCCACCCCCGCAGCCCTTGCCCCTCCTCCCTCTCCAAAGTCCAGCCTCTTCATTCCTTGGGGAGCCTGGTGCCCTGGCCTTGGCTTTGTCCCCAGCTGAGAAGGAACAAGTCAGTGGAAAGTTCTCCTGAGGAGTGTGTGCCAGGCCTGCCAGGAGCCTCGCTTCCCCTGACAGAAATCTGTCACCCGGACAGAAATCAGACCCGGACCCAAGACAGAATGCCTTTCAAGGAGGAAGACTGGACAGTTGGGAGGAAGCAGGGTGGGTGGGCAGGGGAGGGGCGGGTTCTATCTGTCCCTGCTGAAGTTGTGGGGTGGGTATGGGGGGTGGGGGGGTGGTTCTACCTCCTCTTCCCTTCTTAGCTCTTGTCTCCTAAACTAAAAGGGGAAATGTCAGAAAGTCAGCTCCAAATTCCAGTTGAAATATTTAAAAGATTGATACTTGCCAGGAAATTAGTTCTTTAAACTCATATTGCATATAGAATCCATTCCTGAGGTGGATGATCCAGAGTGGGATAGAGGACAAGGCTTTGTAACCAAAGAGTGGGCTTCTTATTCAGGGCTTGGGAGGGGAGGGCAAAAAAGATTCTTAGTTTGTAGCTTACGGGGTGATAGTCCTGTATCCTCTGTGGCAGCACCTGGGCTGGGCGTGGGGGTGGGGGCCTCATCCTCCGGCCCAGGCCTGACTTTGTAACTAGTATGTGCAGGCACCAAAGATGGCCCCAAGAGGCTGTTCCAGCTGCTTATATCATCTGATGTGTGGGTCCCAGGCAACAAGCCTCTCTGACGTTGTAGGCTCGGAATAAACCCATGATTTGCCTTAAAGGCCCAGCAGAGATTTAAGTTTATGGCTGTAGAAATAGTGATGCCCAGATCATCCCAAATGATGATCCATTTAGTGGGCCAGCCATGGTATCCCAAGTTCTCCACCTTCTGTCTGCTCCATCAGACTTGCCCGGGGGCCTCTGGGTGAGGCCTGGAAGTGGGTTGACCCAGAGGCCACCTGTGTTTCCCTCCTTGAGGGCAGGTAACAGAAAACAGCAGAAGCCCTTACCTGCTTGCCCCGCGGGGAGATAGAGCTCCCTCCAGCTTAGGGGACGGCACGCCCCTCCGTTTAAAGTCTCTGAGGGTTTGGCTGGGGGAAAGCAGGGCCATCTGGTCAGTGTCTGCTCCTGACTTTTGCATCTGGGCTGTGTTCTACTTGTGACAGGAGGAAACTCAGCTGAGGAGATGTGGAAAAGGGCTACCGGGAAAACAAGGCCCTTGGGCACCGTGTCCTCTTGCTCCAGCCAGCCCCGGGCAATACACCCTGGCCTTGAAAGAAAAGGGGGACAAGAATGGCCTAATACTGACCAGTAGCATGGCAGAAGTGGGGTGCCAGGGGGCTAGGTCACCCCCAAATGACCTCTCTTGGTTATTCTATGAGTTGACCCAAGCCCCATCAGCCTTCTGAGTGTTGAGTGCTCCAGGTACTCTGAGAGCCTCTCAGCCTTCCCAGGGCCTGGCACTAAGGAGGCGGCTAATTGCTGTTTGATGAGCAAAGGAGCACCCTGGGCCCTCAAAGTCTCCAGACATGAGGCTGCCTGAACCTTGAATCTGCGCCCCCTGAGAGCCTGAGCATTGAGGAAGGTGGCCAGGAGGGGCCCCAACAGATGAGAGGAGGGTTGGAGGGCAGCAAGATCAACCTCTCCTTGCTCCAAATGGGTCTCAGTGCCCAGGAGTGAGCAGCAACCCCCAGGGCCCCGAGAATCATCTGCCATGCCGCGGGCTGCCAGTGTCTGACCTGGAGCTGGCCCTCCATTGGGAGGGAGGCCAGGCAAAGTGAGGTGGAGAACCGCATGCATTGGCAATGCTTCATGAACACATGACCAGCTGTCTGTCCACTTGGGGACAACTCGTGCATGTGCATATGTTCCCAAACACGGACCTGCAGCTACAGGTGCCCGCCAAGTAGACCCCATTGTGTGTATCCATGAGTGTGCTTGACATACATATACACATGTAGACACGTGCACACACACACGCACACACATATCCCAGAATAGATTTGTACTCATGAGCACTGTAGGGCGGGGTGGGAATGTTACAGGTCTTGGATTCAGGTAGACCCAGGTCCCAACTCCTTTCCCTGCTAGTTAGTTCTGAGTTTAGGCAAATTAACCTTTAAAAGCCTCATTTTTCTTACCTATAAAAATGGTGCTGACCCCCACCTCACAGAGCTGTCGTAAGATTAAGTGAGATGGATTGTACAAGGAACCTGACGCAGAGCTCAGCACACCTGCGGTAGGATCTGAAGCACACGTCGGCCCCTGGAGTGCTAGTGAGGGGCCATGTTCAGGGGAATGAGTGGGAGACCCCGAGAGTCCCTGCACTGCCTCACAGAAACTCCTGAGCTCATTTCCTTACCTTTAACATGGGCGTGATAGTGCTCTCTACCTCACTGGGGTGTTGTGGGGACAGGAAAGATAATGGATGTGGAAGATAATGGATGTGGATGCCTCTGGCTCTCAGACCTGCCCCACCCCTTCCCCCTGTTCTGAGCAGAACCTTCTTGGCTGGTCAGAGCTCAGAAACGCCAGCAGATGGCAGCCTTGTGGGGCCGGAGGGCTGATCTGCTGTAAGCGCCTCAGTACTTGAGCGTGGTGCAGCCCCTCTCCTGAGCAGAGGGGCCTCGGCTGGTCGCGCACCACGGGGAGAGTGAACAGTTTAATAGTGAGTTGAAGCATCCCAAGACCCCCCCACCTGAAGAGAAACGGCCACCCATGGAGGGAGACACCTGTTAGGGATTTAATGCAGAAAGTTCTAATCTAAGGGCATTGGCCTGTGGGTAGGGATTGGAGGATGTTCTCATTTCAAGAGCAGGGGAAGGGTAAGTGGCAGTTGTGGGGACATTGTGAGGAGAGGCAAGTAACCACCTCAGCGTAAGGGAGCATGATGGAGTCAGACTCAAGGTCACTGGGCAGGCTGACGAGGGCCGCACAGTCTAGATGGAGCAACTCCATCACAGCCCCCCGCAGGTTTCGTCTTCACTCTTCTTTGAGTGAGTGAGTGAGTGATTGTATTATTTTTGCAATATACTTTAGAAAAGTATTCCTACTTCTGGATGCCTATCTTAGCCATTGTTCAGAAGATTCTTCTTTTTTTCCTTTTTAAACAAGAGCTGGGAAAAGAAAGGGTGGCCAAAGGGGAGGAGGGCCCAGCCCTAGATCTAGGTCTGGTGTGGGCGTGTTGGGGTCACAGCTAAGCTTGTGGCCAAGCTCCTGCTTGCCCTGCCCTCCTTACACCCTAGGCTGAGCAGACCCTTGATCTGTACTGATCCCTTGAATTCTCCAGGAACCGGGTTGGCGAATGCACTTGCCAGGTGTCACTCATGCTCCAGAGCAGCCCTGCCAGAGCCCCACCGCGGTGAGTGCCCCCCAGAGTTGCGGGCCAGGCCCAATGCCACCACCCACCTTCGTCCTGGCCCCTGCAGGCCCAGCCAGCAGCCCTAGATTGTTTGTATCCGCCAACCGAGGCTGCCTGAGCCAAGAGGGAGAGATTGGAAGGGGAATGAGGGAGGGAGAGCAGGGGAGGAGAGGGGGGAATTTTTTTTTTGCACACACCCTTATAAGGCTACTGAAGTCATTACCAATGTAATAACCCAACTAAGCAAGCAAGCGCCTCTCTCCAATGTTCCCTTCTATAAACACAGCCCGGCCAGCCCCCACAGCCCCTTCCCCTCCCCTCCACCCTCCCTCCCTCAGGGATTTGCTCTCCCCTGCCGGCTCTTTCTTACCCAGCCCCTCTTCCTCCTGCTACTTTCCTTTTTCCCTTCACTGGTTGCAGGGGGAGGGAGCCTGCCAGCTGTGAGGGCCTCTGCGGCCGAGGAGCTGGTGCTGATGGTGGTGGCAGAGACTGCTATGGGATCCTGAGGCCCGGCTGGCCAGCAAGAGGGCAGAGTTGGCCCGAGGAGGAAGACGGTGAGGACGTGCGGGGGGTGCTGAAGAGGCGCGTGGAAACACGGCAGCACACCGAGGAGGCGATCCGCCAGCAGGAGGTGGAGCAGCTGGACTTCCGTGACCTCCTGGGGAAGAAGGTGAGTACCAAGACCTTGTCGGAAGAAGACCTGAAGGAGATCCCAGCTGAGCAGATGGATTTCCGCGCCAACCTGCAGCGGCAAGTGAAGCCAAAGACTGTGTCGGAGGAAGAGAGGAAGGTACATAGCCCCCAGCAGGTTGACTTCCGTTCTGTCCTGGCCAAGAAGGGGACTCCCAAGACCCCAATGCCTGAGAAGGTACCCCCACCAAAACCTGCCACCCCAGATTTTCGCTCAGTGCTGGGCAGCAAGAAAAAATTACCAGCAGAGAATAGTAGCAACAATGCTGAGGCCTTGAATGCCAAGGCAGCAGAAAGTCCCAAGCCCGTGGGCAATGCCCAGCCTTCAGGGTCCCTGAAACCCATGGGCAACGCCAAGCCTGCTGAGACCCCAAAACCCATGGGCAATGCCAAGCCAGCCGAGACGCTGAAACCCATGGGCAATGCCAAGCCTGCTGAGACCCTGAAACCCGTGGGCAATGCCAACCCAGCCGAGACCCTGAAACCCATGGGCAATGCGAAGCCAGCTGAGACCCTGAAACCCGTGGGCATTGCCAAGCTAGCCGAGACCCCAAAACCTATGGGCATCGCCAAGCCTGCCGAGACCCTGAAACCCTTAAGCAATGTTAAGCCTGCCGAGACCCTGAAACCCTTGAGCAACATTAAGCCTGCTGAGACCCTGAAACCTGTGGGTAACTCCAAGCCTGCTGAGACCCCGAAACCCGTGGGCAATGCCAAGCCAGCTGAGACCCCAAAACCCTTGGGCAACGTTAAGCCTGCTGAGACCCTGAAACCTGTGGGCAATGCCAAGCCAGCTGAGACTCCGAAACCTGTGGGCAACGCCAAGCCAGCTGAGACCCCGAAACCTGTGGGCAACACCAAGCCAGCGGAGACCCTGAAACCCGTGGGCAACACCAAGCTAGCCGAGACCCCAAAACCCATGGTCATCACCAAGCCGGCTGAGACCCTGAAACCATCTGGGAAAGAAGAACTCAAGGAGGTTAAAAATGACGTGAACTGCAAGAGGGAGCATGCAGGGGTCACAGATAATGAAAAAAGGGCAGAGAGCCGAGGGACAGTGCCAACCTTCAAGGAGAAGCTACAAGACGTCCATGTGGTTGAGGGCGAGAAGCTGCTACTCCAGTGCCAGGTGTCCTCTGAACCCCCGGCCACCATCACCTGGACGCTGAATGGAAAGACACTCAAGACCACCAAGTTCATCATCCTCTCCCAAGAAGGTAACAAGGGCGGGGGCCGGGGAAGATGGGGGCTCTCTACCAGGGCCACTGTCAGCTCAGGGAGCCTTGGGCTTATTCATCACCACTCGTAGCCCAGAGCCTGGGTTGGAATGCCCGGCCTCTGTGCCCCCCTCACTCACAGGACAGGTGCCCCTGGACACACGCTCCATTACTGGGGGATGACCGGTGGAAGTCTGGTCCTGTGGCACATGCCCAGGTCTCGGCATCTGTCTGGCAGAGCCCCCTCCCCCACCCCCAGGCAGCTCCTCGGAGCAGACCTGGGCCTGAGCTGATGCCCCACAGCTCTGGCATGGAGAGGGCTCTGTTCACAGGCTTGGAAGTGGGGGTACAGGAGGCTGGAGCTGGCCAGCGGCTCTGGGCTGAGAGCTGCTTTGCAGCTCTTAGGTTTGGGAAGGGTGTGCAGTGACGAGATGGCACAGGACTAGGATTTGGGGTCAACAACAATTTACGTCTTTATAACATTGTGGGTTTGAAGGGACCGGGGGAGGAAGCCGAAAACCCCCACCAGCCCCTACAGCACACACTCTCGGCAGACAGAGCCGCTCGCTTCCTAATTTGGATGAGACTTTTGTTTGCTGGTATTTCACATTCTTGGGTGGTGGGGAGAAGGGGGGGGGGGGCTAAATCCTGCCATCTGGGGCCTTTCAGGGTCTGGAGTTCTCAGATGGGCCAGTTTATATCTAGAGAAGAGAAGGGAGTGAGAGAGGTTTTTCCCCTGGAGCCTCAAATTGGTTTGAAATGTTTTTGTAAATCCCAAACCTGGATGGGAGCTCTGAGGCCGGCAGACTTCCCACACCCCGCTCTGGTGGCCGGCACTAGAATAGAGTCCAGCCTGAGCTTGAGGGTGATGTTGGTGCCTCTGGACAGGACAGGGTGCAGTGCTCCCCGCGAAGTGGCATTTTACCCTTGAGGGGTAGAGAGCTGGCCTCAACAGAGGCCTGAGTGGACAGGTCCTGTCAGATCCAGATCAGCTGAGATGTCAGGAACACTCCCCTCTCTGTGCTGCTCTCCCTCTGTCCTCTGACTGCAGCCCTCTGCACTCCCTTCCTCACCACTTGTCTGGCATCCTTCCTCCCTCTTAAAATCCCTAAGGAAGCATTTGAAGATAGCAGTATCCCTCTCAGCTCACAGAGAAGTGTCTGTCTTCACTCTGCATCTCAGACAGCAAACCTGGAACAACTGAGCGTTTTGAATCTAAATGCTGAAGGAGTGAAGGGGAAGTTGGCCAGGAGAGAGAAAAATGTTATGTTTTCTGCTAATGTGTTGACATGATAACTTTTTCATGTGGGTATCCCCAGATTGGTAGGGTCCTGCCCACGTCATCTCTTCCATCCCCCTGCCTCTGCTAGTTCAGCCTGCCTGTGGGCCACACACAGGTGGGCATGGGGGATGACCACAGTGGGGTTGGATGTCCTGGGGAGTAGATGCCATAGCCTTCCTTGTCACCCCCGTGGGCCCCTCCCAGTTGGAAAGCCTTTGATGAAAGTGATCTGAAACCTTGACCAAGAGCCTTGACCCAAGTTACCCCATGGTGATCTCCCAGGGAAGGATGGAGGAGGGGCAGCCACCATCCTTAGGACTTGTGCAGTCACACAAACCTGCACAGTGTGAGGTCCATGACTGCACCAGCCTCAGGGAATCTGGTGTTCAGATAGCTGAGGGCAGTGTCCAACTTCATGAAGGTGCTCTGGGACCTGCTTGGAACCTGCAGAGCCACCAACAGCTGCTTATAGACAATCCTCTCAACTAAGCAATGTAGGCAGACCTCAGCACTGGTCTCAATGACACACCTCAGCCGTTAAACACTGGCTGGTCCTGCCCGGAGGGCATTCAGTCTATTGTATCTGCTGGTCATTGAGTGTTAAATGGCATAGAGACCTGACTATTCCAGCATCACATCCCACAAGAAACCATCTCAAATGGACAGTTTAGGTCCAAAGCAGAGAAAGGAGAAATGACTAAAAAGAAAGCCAACACAAGGAGAGGACAGAGACACCACTGGAAGGGGGCTGAGAGGGGATTGTGGAGACAGCTCTAAATCAAACTTTTAAAAATATTCCAAATATTTCTAATTCTCCTTTGAAAAGTAAGAACAGCTCATATCTACTGAACACTGTGTGCCAGACACTGTCCTAGGCGTCTTACACTTCTCACTCATTTAATCCTCACAATTACTATACTGCCCGTCTAACAGAGAAGTTAAGTACTTTGCTCAAGGTTGCACAGCCAGTTAGTAACAGAGCTGGGATTCGAATGCAGGCAGTTGAGTTCTGGTGCCTAGACTACTATGCTGTGTTGCCTCTTAGTTAATTCTCCTTAGTAGGTCAGCATGCTGTGTGCGGTATGTTAGCATACAGGCGCAGCTGAGAAGAACACCAAGAACATTGTCTATCAACGGACAAGCTAATGGCTCTTTACTCCTTAACACTCTTGACAGTTGTCAAGAGACTGGAAGACCCGTGGTGTCCTCTGGGCTAGCCAAGTTTCTGGTATTTTCACTGAAGTGGAGGAAGCAGAGCTTGAAATGAGTCGTCCACCTTGCCACAGTGGGGAGAGTGCCTTGTCTCAAAATACCAGCCCTGCTTTCTGTCCACCATCTCTTCTCTAGAGCCTCACTCTACTAGTCTTCAAGAGCCTGGGTTGAACAGGACCCCAGGAGAAAGCCTATCTTAAAGGCTTATCAGTGAGCACTTCAGCAGGCCCCCTGCGGGGAGTAGGGCACTCTGAAATGTGTAAGTGGATCTGCTCTCAATAGACCTGGAAAGAGAGGACACACACTCACAGTGATAAAACTATACCAGCCAAGTGCCGGTGATGAGCTGCTGAGAACAGGAGGAGAGGGAGCTGAGTGCCAGGGCCACAGGGAAAGGCTGGTGGTGAAAGACCTGGGCCTTGATCTGAACCTTGAAGACAGGCCAGCACCCCCAGCAGGGAGGAGGGAAGGTGTGGGCTTCCCAGGCGGGGACACAGCAGCAGCAAAGGCAGGCCTGCTCACAGCATGGTCTGCGCTGGAGAGGAAGACATGGCCCCGTTCCATCCTATGTCATGCTAAGGAACTCAATTCTAATGGCAATAGGGAGCCATGTACACAAAGCTGGGGTGTAGGAGGTTTGATTGACTCCACGCCCAAAGATAAGTAAGGAGCCTACTGAAGAGGTCAGAGAGAAAGGTGGTGAGGCCTGGACTGACAAGGTAGCCATGGGCACAGACCGGAAATAACCAGTTCAAGAAGCAAGGACAGAATTACCAGAACCTGTTGCCTGGCTTGGAAAGGTGGAGGTGGGGGATAAAGAAGAGGAAGGGGTGGAAGACCACTGAGTGTTGGTGTCTGGGTGACTGGGGTCATAGTGATGGCATCTGGGGAAATAAGGAGGCTGGTAGTTTGAGGTGGTTGTAGGGGAAGATGGAAGAGGAGGCTAAGCGGGTCTCCCCCTCCTTCACACCCCACTCAGCATCCTCTCCGCCTCACCTCCCTGACTTGACCCCCTTCTTGCTCCACCGCACTGAACCCTGTGCTGTTATCTCATCTGAGATCAAGATTCACTTCCTCCCGGACTCCTTCCCAAACCGTTGTCACCAGCCTTTGGCCATGAGAGACTCTTGTGCTCCCCTCCCCCAAGCGACGTGTATATCTGTACACCTACTGCTAGTGGAAGCTCTGTTTATAGGTTTCAAGGGGGCTTCTCTGAACCCCAGAGCTTGGATAGGGCTCGTAGCCTGCAGGCCCCCTGAAACATGATTATGTCCACCCCCTTTAGCGCTGAGGAGAGCAGAAGAGGTGTGATGGCAGTCCGGTGGGGTTGAACTGTTAATTCTTAGAGGGCTGTGGAGCTGTCCTTCCTGGTCCTGCATCCCCCAGAGCTGCAGGGCGGATGGTGTTCATTCACTTACCATGGCTGGGCCTGCCCTCCAGGCCTCAGGGGGCTGCACCAGGCCCCTTCTGGAGCCACAGCAGAGCTGCACCAGGCCCCTTCTGGAGCCACAGCAGAGCTCCTCAGGCCTTGGCGAAGGAATTGGGAAGCCAATGGCCAGTAGGCCAGGGGGAGCTCTGTGCTGCTCTTGAGAAGTGCTTTCATCTTCTGCCTTGTGTCCTGTCCCCCCACCAGGCTCCTCTCCCTGGCACACATTTCTCCCAATCTAATAATCAGAGTTCATTGTTGCTGTTGTCAACCGATGATTCATTTTTAATTGCCTTTAGTGTGGGATCTTGCAAAGGCTTTTTCAAAACCTGTGTAAGTTCATCCTACAAAACATAAGGGTTTATGTAGCACCTACTCTGTGCAAGGCAGTCTTTTAGCCCCTTTCCCTGTATGCATAATCCACTTGAAGAACTCTGAGTTAGGAATTTTTTTCCTTTTAGAAACTATATTATCTTTTCCAATGGTAGGTTATATTTAATTAAATGTTCATGACTTTCTCTTGCATAGATCCTACCAGATCACCTGCTACAGAAATGCGCCTTGGTCATTCTTGGAATAGCAAATATTTTTTTAACTGTGACTGCATTCCAAGCTCAGGAAAAACATTCATAATAGAGCCGGTCACTGCCCTCCGAGAGCTAATGTGGGAGACAGGCATGTGTTTCAGCAATGGCCTTGGGAGACATGCTCTGATAAAGGTGAACTCAGGGCACAGAAGAGGTCCGTCTACGGCTGGGGGTGCTTAGAGGTGACATGGAAGGCACCATCCCTGAGGAAGTGACCTGGAGCTGAGTCACCCTGTCCAGACATGCCAGGGGGACCAGGTCAGGGAGACACCACTGACTGAGGGCGGCCTCAGGGCTTCAGACCACTCCCTCCACCATGCACATCCCTGTCCTCCCCTCTCCTCACACACTTGGAAAAGGAGCAAGATGAGGGATCTTCAAACTGCATGGCCATGAGGGGCACTCCCAGGGACAGTTCTAGCTGAGCCATTCATTGGATTCCTGGTTCTGTGGTGACTGCTCCCATCCCCCTCATCTTCCTCTCAAAATTCCCCACCAGGCTGAGGCTTCTCAAAAAAAAGCTCTGGGAAACGGTTTTTCTTCTGGAGGTCAGGAATAAGCTGTCCCACAGGAAATACCAGATTCTTCAATCTGGGCTAGTGGAGCCTCCGAGCCTGCCTGGGGGCCCTCCCCCAGCCCACGCACGTGGCCAGGGGTCCAGGCCTTGGGCAGCTTGACAAAGCTGCCTGCTCCGATGCTTTCTCCTAGTGAAGGGACAGGGGCCGTAGTCTAAACACTCCCCTTCTCCTGGTGGTCTCACTGCCATCTGTGCAGTTTATGCCATTTAGGTTTAAGGCTGTAGGCAGCTGAAACTGAAAGACTATCAGATTCCAACAGGATGTCCAGTGGGAGTGGGGTATCTGCTCCCAGAGCCTCAGCCCCAAACTGAGGGAAAATGGCAAGTTGGAGTCCATTTCCTCTAAGTCTTGGGTTTGGGAGCCAGAGGTCATCTTAGCATCCTCCTGCCCTCTCGAATGAATGGAAATTTCTCTCTCTAGAAGATAGTTACCCTCATCCCCTCATTCCCATGCCTCACGGTTCTCACTCTCCTGACAGGCTTCCTAAAAATCCAGCGTAAATCCTTTCTGTTGGAATTTCTGCCAGTCTGCCTCCTAACAGCAGTGGGAAGAGATCCTGACCCACTGCCCTCCCCTGTGGGAGAACGTAGTGAGGCCTTTCCCCAGAGGTAGGGTCTGTAAGAGAGTGGGTTGGGGGAGTGGGGGTGCAGAGGAGCCATCCTGCCTTAGGTGGTCAATGGGACTGAGGCTTCCCTGTTTAAGACATTGCCCAGGTGCCAAGAAGTAAAGGGTACTGTTAGGCCTCTGCTTTCTCTTCCAGCCTTCATGAGGTTCTCTGGGCAGAACTGACATCACCCTTCCTCTCTCTAAATATCCTTGTATTTGTTGGTCAAGTCTGTGTCTGTCTAATGGGGTGAGGGTACTTTTTGAGATCAAAGGCCTTTTGGGAGCAGTGCCTGTTGGCCTCCTTTCTGGCCATGCTGCCCCACACATACACCCCAGGGATGCACACAGCTCTGGCTTATGCTGGGCAGTGGGGTGGGATTGGGCGGTGGGGGAGTCAGTGGCTCCAGGTAGCAGGATGCACGCGGCTCTGGATCTGTCCTCCTCCTTGTGTGATGGCTGCTGCCCTGACAACAGGGGCAGCCTGGGCAGGACGCCATGCTGTTGGCTTGTTTGTGTGTCTAAAGGCAGGAACTAGGCTACTGCTGCCCTCCTGCCTGGCCGAGCAGACCCGGTCCTTAGCGGGCCTCTCCCAGCCCCAAAGTGCTCCTCTCCAAGCCCAGTGCCCCTCGTTGGCCATGATTCTCAGCTTAGATACCTTTCCTGAAAAGCCGGCTCCGGGGTCCAGGCTATAGTCACCTTCTCCTCCTAACAGATCTTCCCGCAGGCCAATGTCCCTGCTGGCCAGGGACTCCTGCCCTCGCCACCCACCTCTTTGTTCAAAACTCCGTTTTCTAAGATGCATTCCCAGAATCATTGCTGTAAGCTGGGTGGAGCCTCCTCACCGGCCATTGTTCCTAACACAGCTCTGTAAACCTGTGTCTGACCGCCACTTATCTCTCTTGGCCAAGTCCCAATGTGCAGGGCCTGTGCACCCCCTCCTTCCAGTGTATTAGATGCTCTCCAAAAGCAGAGACTATTTCTCTCTCTTCTTCCATAACTTTCCATTATGTCCCCGTAAGAGAACTCTCTGGAAGCGGGGAGAGGGTACCAGGAGGGAGTATATTTAGGGATCAGTTATTTTGGACCTGGGTTATCAGCAAAAAGTGCCTTGGCTTTGATGGGGAGAAGGGGTTGGTTCCCACAGGGCCTCTAACTTCTGGGCTCCCAGAGGCGCCCATGTGAGTAACACTTGCCTGCCATGCTCCAGGTGCCAGGGCAGGTGTGGGCTCACACCTGGTCCACTCAACAGCTCTTCCTCGGTGGCCCGCCCAGTGTTGCAAGCAGTTAAGTGCACACGCTCCGCCTCCACGGCCCAGGGTTTGCGGGTTCGGATCCCAGGCACACACCAACGCACTGCTTGTCACACCGTGCTGTAGTGGCGTCCCATACAAAGTAGAGGAAGATGGGCACGGATGTTAGCCCAGGGCCAGTTTTCCTTGGCAAAAAAAGAGGAGGATCAGCATCAGATGTTAGCTCAGGGCTGATCTTCCTCACAAAAAATAATAAAATAAAATAAATTTTTAAAAAAATTAAAAAAAAAAAAACAGCTCTTCCTCTTTCTCACCCAGGCTCACTGTGCTCCCTCTCCATCGAGAAGGCGCTGCCCGAAGACAGAGGCTTATACAAGTGTGTAGCCAAGAATGGCGCCGGCCAGGCTGAGTGCTCCTGCCAAGTCACCGTGGACGGTAGGTCATGCCCACCCATCGCCACCACACACACGGTCCCACTTCTCAGCCCTTCCTCTGCCCACTATACCTGAACAGAAGTGCACCCAGGCCTGCCATCCCTACCCAAGACATTCGTTTTGTACATGTCAAGCCACCTTTTGCAAAAAACAAGACTGGAAGGAAAGTGGGAACTCTACTTGATGGCCCTATGTGGCCTCGCGGCCCTGCCCCCAGCTGGGAGGAGGGGCTGCTCGCTTGTTGTCCCTCCCCAGTCCTGACCCGCACATACAGAACCTTGCTGTGCAGGGAAGCGGAGTGCAGGACAGGAGGAGAAAAGGCACACCCACAGGAAAATGACTACAGAGTATTTTACAAGCCTCAGCCAACAAGTGTCACTGCTGGCGGGACAGACTCGTGAGGAGAAGTGAGCAGAGTGGGGTCCATGTGGGGAGACTTCCTCGAGGAGGTGAGTTGGGACTGAGTCTTCGGGTAGAGGGGACAGGCCCGCCTCTGCAAGAAGAAAAAAGTACTCATTATACAGCAGAGGGAGAGGAAGAGAAGTGGGAACACAGAGGCCTGCCAGATCTGAGTAGAGTTTCCGTGTAAGGAAGGGGAAGACCACGCTGTGAGGAATTGGGATTTGTCCTGCAGAAGCACAGGGAGTGTATTTGTGACCCTTCTTTCCTCTCTGTGCAGTTTAGACTTAGAGACTCGGAAGTAGAACAAACCTTGTGATGGTTTAGGCTACCACCCTGATTTTACAGCATAGAAAACTGAGGCCATTCGGAGAGGGAAAGCTTCCTGCTTGAGGTTCCCTGGTCCATTTAGGGCCAAGCTAGGGCCAGAATCCCGTCTTGGGACTCACAATCCAGTGCCCTTTCTTATTATTTCATTACTTGCCTGGAACTATCTGAAAAGGTATTTTGCGGAAAACAGTTTCTTGCCCTTGAAATGCCTGCTTAGTAACTATTAGTGACACATTAAAAACTAGTGTCCAAATAAGGCATCTCGAAGACCAGCTTTGTTGTTCTTCTAACTCCTGAACGTGGTCACTTGGGTTCTGAAATCCTACCTGTTTTCACTGCCTTTCCATGAGATGTAGAATCTTTGTCCCCACTCTGGATTTTATAATCTGATTTCCTGATCGTAAAAGCTGAGATCTGTGATACACAATGAATGGGAGAAAAGAGAAGAGAGTCTTATAAAGGAAAGTCTTTTTAAAAAAACATACACAAAGGCAACACGAATTGTCAGTAGCCAACAGTAAAGCTGAAATTGTAGACTATTGTGTGTATTTCCCTGGGGTTCTGTGAATGTATTTGTCACAGAGGCTCTCAGTCTAAAGGAGCAGACGTGTTGGGTCAAAGTGTGTGGTCTGTTCAGAGGGGGGCTTGAAATGCATGTTCTGAGGCTCTGTCTGGGTAGGGGTGCTGCTGCTCCTTACTCCTGTGTGTGACCTGGGCTGTCACCCACTGAGGTCAGAGTCCTGCTTCTTAAAAAATAGCATTTCTGGGAACTTGACCCCAGAAGCCTATTGCTAACAGACCACATTTGGGACCCGTGCTGGTTCCAGCCGATCTATAAGGAAGCCCAGCCTGCTAATGAGGGTATCTGCTTTTGCAATCCTTGGCCTCCTTGAGACCCTATTTACATGGCTAGCTGAAGGCAGGACAGCAATTCATTCTCCCTATCTGCAAAATGTCAGCACCTTTTCGAGAAACAGCAAATGGTTTATTTTTAAAACTAAACTTTGTTTTCAAAATAAAATTTCCTTTTTCCCTACAGAATACATTTGAGTATTTTTTCTGAAGGTTTGGGGAGTTCATTCTGCATCTTATGAGGCTTTTTTGCCCCTAGGTTGTCTCCTTCTAGTAGATTCCCTTGCTCTCTCCACTAATCTTCATGACCATCATTATTTATCTAGTTCCTTAAAAGGGGCCTCTGGCTGCAGATTGGGAGCTGGGTCTTAGGAGAAGAGCTAGAAAACGGATCCGAGGGAGACCAGCTGAGATAACAGGACTGACTCTCAGTTAATTGGGTTTGTTTTGTTTTGTTTTTTCAAAGAGACAAAGGGCACCCCCCCACACCCACTCTTTTCCCTGTTGCTATACTTGGAGTATGTTAGTGTCCTGCATGCGGGTGGCCTTCTTGCTACATTTAGCTTTATTTTTCCATCAAGAGCCACTCTAGGTAAATAGTAAAGGACTGCAGTCTCCTTAACTGCTCCCTGCCACCCTGCAGCACCTTCTCCCTCCTGTACTCCGCTCCGCTGAATAGGTTTCATCTCCTCCTTCTGTCCCCTGAGCCTCTCAGGTCTCCCCACCCCCCAAGGCAATAGTACCTAGCTTAGAGATCCTAATGGGTCCATGCAGCCTTTGAAATTATAGCAAAATTTTGTGTGTTTGGAAAGGCAGTGAAAACAGGTAGGATTTTAGAACCCAAGTGATCATGTTCAGGAGTCAGAAAAACAACAAAGCTGGTCTTTGAGATGCCTTCAGATCAGAGCATTTTTCTAAAGAGAGGATCCATAGTTTTTAATAAAATTCTCAAAAGAAGTCATGAATTAAAATACATTGAAGAACTTGCCCTAAAAAGTAACCATGACTGAATTTTCAAGCCCAGTCATCGTGTGGGGTCTTCTGATCTCTCTCCATCTGCAGCTGCCTGCTCGACCTCTGCATAGGACCAGTCCTGCATCCCTCCCGAGGGGCATTGAGGTCCCTCTCCAATGGGGACGGCGTGGGGAGGACCACAACTGATGCAGACGTCAGGCTGGCCTTGCCCCATGACAGTCACTGGCTGTCACTCACACAGCCTGTGCTAAACACTATTAAGACTATATGTCTATGGTCAATATAAGGATATATTTCAAGACCTCATAAAAATTACTTTGGCTCATTGGCTGTTCTGTATTAGCCACACTACTCTTTCTCTCTTATAGTAAAGACAAAGGGAGGTAGTCTTTAGAATACAGCACATCTGGCTATTTGAATCATGCTGTTTGGGTCTTTTCCCTAAGAAAAAGAGTGCTTTTGTACACTTTCTTGATTATGGTCAAACCATAATCCTTCCAAGTATAGCAGAAGGCAACTGAAGCCTACAGTGGGTCAGGACTTGCCAGAAAACTCACCCAGGAGGAGAAAAAGCTGACTTGCAATCCTGCCGTGGCCAGAGACTCTTGTGCATTTTTAGTTTACGCAACAGTTGGGCTAGGTATCTTTCTCAATGGTAAAATCGAGGCTCAGCGAGGGTCAACAGCCTTCCCAGGTCACGCAGTCAGTATGCTGGAGATGCAGTGTCTCTGGGCATCTCTGATCCCAAAACCCACGCCCTTGAGCCACCCTACACAGGGACTTACAACTTGAATTACCCTGGCAGGACTGGAACCTGAGTGTGTCTGGTTCTGAAGCCTGCACCTTCCCATGACCTGGTGTGGCCTCCCTGTCTAGGGAATAACATGGCAGCATCCACTCTCGAGAGACCCAAGTGTCCCTTAGTAACAGCCCTTCCTGCTGAGAAGTCCTTCTACACATCTGGCCTGAGTGACTCTTTCCCACTCATTCAGACCCAGTGAGAGGTGAGGAAACAAAGCCCTTTGAAGGTCAAAATCCCAAGACGGGGCAGCTTATACCGCCCTTCCCCAGCCGCCCTGCCCTGCCCAAGGGCATCTGGCCTCAGTGCCCAGTGAGATCAAGCGCTTTGTGAGCATGGAGGGTCGTGCAGTGTGGTAGGAGGTGACGTTCCAGAGGGCACCCACGCCATCATTCATTCAACAGATACGTTAGTGCCCGCTCTGTGCCCGGCGCTGCTCCATGGGCTGGGGTTAAAAGCAGTGAACAGAACAGAAGAAGCTCCTGTTCTTAGAGAATTTACATTCTAGTGAGGGAGGCTGTGATACAGATGAACAGACTTGTCACATAATCTCAGGCAGTGTCACGTGCTCCAAAGAAAGCAAAGCAGGGTGTGGGGGAGGGAATGCTGTCATTGGAGGGGAGTGGTTGTGACGCCTCTCTGAGGAAGTGACATCTGAACAGAGGCCTGAAGGAATTGAGGAGTCCCAGAAGTCAGAAGGACGAGGTAAGGCGAGAGCAAAGCCCTGAGGTGAGGCTGTGCCTGAGGCCTTCCCAGAAGTAAGGAAGCCAGGGTGGCCGACAGCGAGCCGGGGGCAGAGTGGTAGGAAAAGAGGTGGAGGAGGACTAGTGACCAGATGGGCAAGGCCATGTAGGCTGTGACAAGGAACCGGATTTTATTCTAAGTGTGATGGGACAACACTGGACATTGTAAAGGGTCACTCAGTTGACTCTGTGGTAACCAGACCCAGGAGGGGTAAGAGGGAGAGCAGGGAGACCAGATAGGAGGTTGCTGCAACAGACCAGGCAGGAGAAAATGGAAGAGGTGGGAAATAATCAGATTCATAATCTATTTTGACAGTAGAGCTGATAGGATTTGCTGATGAATTGGAAAGGCAGAAAGAGAAAGGAGGTCAAAGGTGATTCTTAGTTTTCGTGGGGAGAGGAGATCAATGGTGGTACCACCTACTGAGATCAGAATGCAGGGGGTGAGGGAACAATCGAGAGTTTCGTGCATGTGAAGTTTCAGATGTCCATTAGACATCCAGTGGGCGTTTCACATAGGCATTTAGATGAATCTGGAGTGGAGGAAAGAGGTCAGGGTTGGAGGCAGGATACAGGGAGCCATCCACATATGAGGTCATTGAATGCCCTGGTATTGAATGGAGTCCCTAGGGGTAACTGTGGATGAAGGAGGGAAGGAGGCAGAGTCCAACATTGAGAAGTAGGTCAGGCCAGACATCTACAAAGGAGACTGAGAAGGAATGGCCACAGTGAGACGGGAAGAAATCCAGGAGAGCGGGGTGTCCCAGAAGCCAAATGGTGATCATTTCAGTAAGAAAAGAACGATGGAGATCAATGCGTCAAATGTTGCTGCCACGTAGAATAAGATGAGCCTGAGCATTGGGCACTGGGCTGTTGAGTTTGCCAACTCAGAGATGATTTATAACCATGACAAAGGGGTTGAGGAAGTGACAGTAAAAGAGACTGGGTGGCCTGCTGAAGGCCATGCAGCTAATACCTGGCTGCGTGGGAATTGAAACCCAAGCCTTGGCTCCTAACCACTGTGGTCCATTGCCACCATGGCCATTGGGCTCCTCTGATTGTGGCTGAGCTGATTTCAACCCACTCTTCTCTTGTTGGCCTCAGTCCTGCCATATTCATAAGTCTGCTCCCACTTTCATGTTTGTTCTTTATATCATCACAAACAGCTAACGTGTATTAGTTTGAACTAAATAAAATTGCTGTTTTTGTAGGTCAAAAACACTTGAATATTGGCGAATGGTATGTTTCAACCTGAAACAAACATAAAAGCACTTAGCATCGCCAGGGACTGAGTACCCGATACATGCTAGCTGTTACTTTCCGTCTCATTCACGCCTCTGTTGGAGTGTTATTATTCTCATTTTCCTGGTGAAGACGGTCAGGCTCAGAAAAGTTCAGGAACTTGCCCAAGGACTCACAGGCACCAAACAGCAGAGCCAGAAAGGAGTTGTTTCCTGACTCGAGCTCTCTCTCTCCTGACTATGCCAGCATGCTGCTTGCTCTCAGACAGAGAGAGAGGCCAGCCCCTCTGCCCTGCCCGCTCTTGGGGCTCCTAGAGGCTCAGACCCCCTCCCAGAAGCCTCCTAAGACCTCCTTCCCCCTGCCTAGGTTAGAGTCAGGGAACCAACCTCCTGGGGAGACAGAAGGAAAAATGCTGCCCCGGAGGGCTGAGTCCAGAGTTAGCCCAGGAGGGAAGGGGTAAGGGGTTGTCCATATAAGGACACGTTTTCCTCTCTCTGCAGAGCCCCCCACCTCCCCACACTGCCATCATCCGCCTCCATGCTTCTTTGGGGGCACAACCAGGCCAGCAAAGGACTCCAGCCCTGGGGCCCAGATCTAGAAATGGAGTTGAATTTCATCACAAACTGATTAAAATAGACAGAAAAGACAAGCTGCTCTTAAACTTTTATTACTATTATTTTTATCCCTGGGCAGCATGTGAGCACAAAGCTGGTTCTGATTAAGCACGTGGTCCTTGCCATGGTTCTCATGGAGGTCTAGTGGCTCGTGGTACATGCACAGCCCTGTGGGCAGAGGGGCTGCAGAGGGCAGGGGGGCTCAGTCCCGCCCTGTGGGGCTCCACATCTGGGGGGGCATGCCTAGCTTGAGAAGGAAACTTGAGCCCCTTTCCTCATGGCCCGATGGAAAGATAAGCTGCACAGAACTTCTAAAAACAAGGCTCAGAGCACATGACGGGTAGTGTACTCACACGCCAGTGTAGAGAGCTGAGGGCAAATGCAGAGGTGGGAAACATGTGGGTGGGGGCCGGTCAGGAGGGCTTTCTGAAGGGGGAGAGTTTTAAAGCAGATTTGCAAGGAGGCGAGGAAATGTGGTAAGCAGGAGGAATGAGTAGGTGAATGGTCACTTTTCTGCCCTCCAGAGCACTGCCGCATACATTCTCTCTCTTGAGCCTTGTTACACTGTGAGGCAGAGAAAATAAGTGTCATTGCCTTGCTGCAGATGTGGAAATAGACATCCAGGGCAGTTGACATTATTTGCCCACGATCCCAAGATTGCTGATGCCAAAGCCAAAAGTGGAACGCTGCTTTCTCGTCCCTATTCTAAGGAATAGGATGCTCTAAGGAAGAAAGCCCAGCACAGCCCCATGAGGAGAGACAGAATCCCAGTCCCTGTCTCCCTTCTTTCAGGAACCCAGGAAATCTGGGCCTCTCATCCTTTGCTTGCTCATGCCTCAGTTTACCCATCAGTTTAAAAAAAAAAACCCTAATCCTTGTTTATCTCCCTCTTCTGATGCCCTGGAACTCATTAGGAGAAAGAGAGCACTGAGGCCAAGGAACACAGAACTCTGTACATACTCTGCCCGCTCCTCCTCTTCCTTGGAAAGGGGGAAATAAACTTCTTGGTGCACCTTTCTTTAAATGGTCATCAGTGCCTGTCAGAAGTGCTGGTCTTGAAGGAAGGGAAGAAGAGAGGGCCTAGACAAGGGAACTGTAGACTTACCCCACACCCCGGTTTATGGCACCGTGATCCCCAAATGTCAAGGGAGGTGCTGACAGGTTTTCCTGTCTCTAGGAATAGTCCCTGAGACCCTCCCTGTGCCCAACTCCCACCTCTATACACACACACACACATTTGCACACGCACCTATATATACATACACACATGTACATACATACACACACGTGCACATATATACACACAAATACACATATACATACATGCACAAACACACACATACACACACACATACACACAGGCTGAGGAGAGAGACTAGGAGTTTTCAACCTGGCAATGTATTAGAATCATCTGTGGAGCTTCTGGGATCATATTGTTGCCCAGGCCCCAACCCAGAACAATTAAACCAGGCTCTGGGGAGTGAGATTCGCAGGTACAGGTGCTTCTAATGTGCAGCCCAGGCTGAGAACCACGGGGGCTGATAAATATGTACAGAGGATTTTTCTGTAGCTGAGAATAACCACTCTGCCTGAGGAAAATCCCCAGCGTGAGAAAATGAAATCATCCCCTCCCCATGGGACTTTCTGTTCCTCCATCCCTGTCCACGTGGAACCTCCACCCTCCCTCAGTGGGGTGACCCACTGAGGAGACAGGACACGGGCAGTGTCAGCTGTGGATGGTGGGGACCCCTGACTCACCGTTCGGGGCTCCTTTGATCTTTCAGGAGGTGACAGAAGGCTAACATGCAGTGGGGAATGGAGGCAGGGTAGGGCCAGGTTATCAAGTGCTGCTTACAAGGATTTCTTCCAGCTTTTTTCTCCCAGCCCCATCCTCCGTCACATACTGCTAGGAAGTTCTCCTTAAGGCCACACTTAATCATTCCTGTAGTTACACGTTTATAGCCTTTGGCTGACTCCGGAGGCCTGTGTGGCTCAGAGCTGCCGGTAAGCCCGGATGCACTAGGCCTCCATCCCTGGATCCCCCAGCTAACCGAGAGTGGGCATTAGATCGGGAAAGAAGCCTGGCTGGTGTGAAGGGATTTATACAGGCAGCTGCACAGTCTGGAGCAGGGAAGGGACCCAAATGCCTTCTAGAAGGGCAGTGCATCCAATGGGAGCACCAAGAGTCCACGCACCAGGGAGGTGTAGGTCCCCAGCCCCTAGTTGTGCTTCCATGCCCACCCCCAAAGCCCCAGGAGCCCAATCAAGGAGAGATCATGTGTTAGCAGCCAGAACAGCCCCATCCTGGAGGCGGGCACAGGGAGATGGCCTTTCCTCTCCAGCCAAGCCACAGGAATGTGGCCCAAGCCTCAGCTGGAAAGTCCCACCCCCTCCTCCTCCCTCTGAGCTTCCTCTCTTCCGGAGCAGGAAAAGGATGGACCGGAAGGGGCTCTGGGGGAGGCTCCCTTCAGCACAGTCCCTGAAGAGAAATCCTTGTGGGGAAAATGCTGGCGCATAGTGATAGCCCTTCAGCCAGCTGCTTCTTATCCGAGTCTCTGGGTGGTTTCCCCGCAGCTTCCTCAAGTCCAGGCTCCTCGGGGCCCAGTGAGGGCCTTTTCTGCCCTGCCCAGCCCCACACCATGTTACCTTGCTGCTCCCACCAGGAAGTGTTTCCCCTGGCTTTATCCACACTTTGCATCAACGTGGAGGAGGGAGAGTGGAGGAGAGGACTGAGGAGCTGTGCACGCATCCGTGCAGCGTTTCAGTCCTTTCCAGGAGGCTGCTGCTGCAGGGTTCCACTGGGTCTGCTTTGGGGAGGGTACAGAAGCCCTGATCATGGGTCCAAGGCTCAGTCCAGAGTGGGTGAGGCATGCCGGCGGGCTGCTCAGACGCCTTAGTCTGGTCTGGAGGTCCGACTGTCAGTGCCCATCTGTAGAAGGAAGTCCGAGAACTCAGAGGCCGCAAGCCCCCCCCAGACCACGAGGCCAAGGGCAGGGACCTGTCTCCTCCTTCCTCTCTCTGAGAAACCCCTCTACACAGAGCAAGCTTTTGGAAATCTAGAATGTTTAGCCCAAGTGAGTCAAGACCCAGTGAAGGGAAGAGATGGGGGAGAGGTGAGCAGCGGGCCTCAGCTCTCCCCAGCCCTGCCAGTGATGCGATTTCTGTAGTGCGTGCCTGCTGCAGAGGGTACAGCGTTAACTGGCTCCCAGGACAGCCAGTCCATCCATCTTGCCAGGGCGACTGTGCTCTCTCCACCTGATTTATAAGGCCCCACGGAGCGGATGATCCTTCTTTGGTGCTCTTGTGGAGGATAGTGCCCTGTCCCAGGCACCGGCTGCTCAGTGGGCACTGGGGGCCTCCGGGTGGACCAGGGAGGGGGAGGGGCTGTAATTTTAGTGGGGGTGGGATTTTTATTGAGGTGCCTGCTTTGCTCATTTCCTTGGGCAGCTGCCCACTGATGTTTGTGGTTACCCGTTTTGTTCCAGATGCTCCCGCCAATGAGAATGCCAAGGCCCGGGAGGTGAAAGCCCGGAGGCCCAAGAGCTCTCTTCCTCCGGTGCTAGGAACAGAGAGTAAGTACCTGTTCAGTTCTGGGCAGCCCCAGGACCGAGGGCCAGTGTCGCAGGCCTCTGCTTCCTCAAAGTCTGGCCTGAGTCCCCTGTGAACTCCTGGTGACCAAGCCAGTGGCCTTTCGTGCCCCATCCCATCTCTCCCCAGCCTCTCCTCAGCCTGGTGGTGGTGCACATCCACGTCCACCCTCAACCTCACTCAGGCTCTTTCTACTTCTCGCCAGGAGCCGGGGAGAGCTTCTCCTGATCTGTCCCAGTTGAGTCTTTCCTGCCACGTAGACCTTTCTACACTGTGGCCCTGATCTTATCACTCCTGGGGGAGTGCCCAGCTGTCCCCAAGCCCACCAGTCCCATGCAAGTGAACTATCACACGTTGCTGCCCTGGCATACCTGCCACGCACATGCACACACGTTCTGACATTGGCTCAGCCTTTCTTTCCGAGAGCTGCCCCCCCACCTCTTTACTCCTATTTTATACTGAAGCCAAACCGAGCTCCTCAGTGTGCACTGGACGTCCCAGTGTTCCTTCCTTCATGTCCTTGCTCCCGCACCTCTCTCCATGGGACACCTCTCTCAAGGGACAGACTCCCACTGAAAAGCCACCTCATCCCTGACTTGTCCTTGCTCCAGCTGAAAGTAACTCTCCCCTCCTGGGAGCTCCCAGAGCACTCACACTTCCCTCTGCCATTGGCTGTCTTCTTCCAGTGTCATGGTGACGGGTCTGCCTCTCATCCTCCCTCCTCCATTGTAAGTTCCCTGAGGGCCGTGACTGGCCTACTCATGCAGGCACCTTTCAGGATGACAGTGCTGTGCCTTGCTCACAGAGGGCCCTTACCAGCATCTCTTAGAGTCAAGTTGCGGCTGTGGTATAAATAGCCAAGGAGGGAAGGAGCCACTATAACTCTACACAGCTGTCTCCTCTTTTTGGCTCTCCATTCCCCTAGGGCCCACTTACCTATTAGGCACAGTGCCCGGGGCCCACAATGCTTTTACAGGCCCGCAAAAATATTTTAATATCTTATAAAATTAGAAGAAAAAATAAACTTTTAGGTTAAAGAAAATGTTTTAATTCATAATGTTGACATATTTATCTTTATACCAATGCAGTTGTAAAATATAATTTATATATGTATGTATATATATTTTTTTCTTCTTTAATGGAGGAAAGGGCCCCTGAAGACAAAAGTGCCTGGAGTCCACAAAGGTCATAATGCAGCCCTGGCTTCCCCTACTGATTAATTATTGGTCTAATTTTGTTAAAACTATGCTTTGAAACCTTCAGTTTTAACAGAAGGTGTGAAATTGCTTAGACATCCCCAACACACTCTTTCTACGTTTTGAAAAAACAAAAGAGGGGCTCGCCCAGTGGCGTAGTGGTTAAGTTCTCATGCTCTGCTTCAGTGGCCTGGGATTTGCGGGTTTGGATCCTGGGCCCGGACCTACACACCACTCACCAAGCCATGCTGTGGCAGCATCCCACGTACAAAATAGAGGAAGATGGGCACAGAGGTTAGCTCAGTGACAGTCTTCCTCAAGCAAAAAGAGGAAGATTGGCAACAGATGTTAGCTCAGGGCCAATCTTCCTCACCAAAACAAAAAACAAAAAAAAAAAACAAGGCAAACTCTTAATTATCCATGTTACCAGGGGAAAGTGTTTGAGCTTGACTAATTCAAAGGCTGTTTCTCTTTTTCCATTACAAGGCAGTGTTCTGTGACCTAGTCTTATTCTCATCTCTTCTTTTCAAAGCAACATATTTACCTTCCTAATGACGAGCTTGGGTTCCTTGTGCGTGAACCAGCCAGGCTGTCAGGGGATGCTCAGCCTTCAGTATGTTGGGGCAGCCAAGTTGGAATTATAATTTCTCATGGATGTTTAACAACAGTGGGAGCCTCAGATTATCAAGTGGACATTTAATAAGTTATTAGAAATGCATAAACAGTTCTAAGAAAAACCGAGTGAGAATGAGTTAATGATTTTATCTTCCAAAAGGATTTCTTGGGCCCATTATCTATTAGTTGAGAGAAAATGTAAGCAGAAGAGATGTGGGATCTTAGAAGAGCACCGAGTGCTTGTGAATTGGGGTCTGACCCGGTCATTCACCCCTCCTGAGGGCAGAAGTAGGAGAGCATGGAGTTGAACTGGGAGGTCAGCAGCCTCCTGTCCTCACCTCTGGTACATCCATTCCAGTGAGATCCTGAGCGAAGTGAGGTGGGCTCAGAAGAGAGCTGTGAAGGAGAAAAACAAGCTGGTGACAGTGAACACACCCAGGACCTGGGCTCTTTGCCCTGGAGAAGAGAAGCCTTTGGAAAACCCCAGTCAAGTTGTCATCATCCAATTCTAGGACAGGGGCTCTCAACCCTGGCTACATACTGGATCGACCTGGGGAGCTTTTAAAAACACTGCTGCCTGGGCTGTACCCCAGGCTAGTGAAATCAGAACCTTTGGGGGCAGGATCCAGGCTTCAGTATTGGTTAAAGCTCCTGGGCCATTCCAGTGTGCTGTCAGTCAGGCTGGAAACCAGCTGTTCCTGAGGGAAGCCTGGTGCCCCTGCACTGTTGGTCTTGAGAAGCAGAAGGGGGTCTCCTCTACTGCCTTCATTTAGCATGGAACTGCCTTGGGGCCCCTCATGCCCAGGTCCCCAGAGTATCTCCATCACACCTTTAGGGTGGGAGCAAGGTGCTCTGTGGCGTGGAGGCTGGAAGCCATGGTTCTTACCCCTGTAGAGGGAGTGAGGAATGGGGCTCAGTCAGCAGTGCTGCTTAGGGGGAAGGCGCAGGGCTGGAAGAAAGTGCTTCAGACATTATTTGTCTGCTGAAAGGGGATTTCACTCTGTGTAGAAAACCTTATTGGAGTTACAGATAGACATCTTACTCCCAAAGAAATGGAAGTGTGTGTCTCCATGCACAGTAATGGCTGTTTGGAATCCCTCTGCTGGCCCATCCACCCAGCCCTCTGTCACCCCAACCTGTTCCCCTGCTGGGGCACTAGGAGCATTAGCAGGATGGTTCTGGTGCCCCTCCACCTGCTTGCACACGTGTGCTCCTGTCCTTCAGAAACCTGCAGAGTTCCCTGGGTGCCTGCAGGACACCGTAGGACACCTCCTTCCTTCCAAGGAGGCTCCTGAGAAGGCAGCTGCACAGAGACAGGAAATGAAGGGGATGTCTTTTAGGTCTGCACTCCCTGGTCTTTTCTCACTTTGGGGGATAATTTGTGTTATTTATTAATTACATAAGTTAAATATACATGCATTCTTGTTTAAACATTTTCAACAGTATAGAAGTACACCGAGTACAAAGTGAAAAGCCCTTTCATCTACCCCTGATTCCACTCACCTCCTTAAATCTATTCACAATTACTTTTTTCTGAGCATTCACATATACACCTGCAAATCCATCAGTTGGAATTTTTTTCCCACAGAAGTGGAATTATGCAGTCTCTACACCTCTGCCACTTGCCTTTTCCTCTTAGCCATCACCAGTCCCAGACATCTCTGATTCCGTGAGAAAGCCCAGACTCTTGTGTCCCTAAGTGGTCTGGCTGTGTATGCTTCATTTTTGTCAAGGGCTGGGGAGCGCCTGATCTAACCAGGAAATCCATCTTCAGGGGAAGGCCGAGTGGTTTCCTTGTCAGACAGATTGTGGCCAGATACCTCTCTGCATGCCCTCCCCTCCCGGGCTCAGATGTTCAGTCCTGTTAGGAAGCCATCAGGTGGGAGAGTGGACAGTGCTCATCTGCACAGTGGCCTGAGAGCCTGTAGGAACACTGCCACTGCTGAGCACTGAGGAGTATGAGGGAAAAGCCAAGTCAGTCTGCCCCGACCCATGGGGCAGGATGAGAGAAAACCAATAAAAGTGCAAGTTAACCTGCCAGACACCAGCTCACAAGTACAGGAGTGAAGAGGGGGTGGTTTGGGAAGATTTCAAGACAAAGGAAACTCTGAGCCAGGTTATGTGGGAGGAGAGGAATGTGGTTTGGTTGAGAAGGAATGATAACATTCCTCTTGTGAGGGAGACTAGAGCGAGAAACTGTGCAGATGCTGGAATGACTATTTTGAGGGCACCCGCCTCAGGGGAGCATCTGCTCGTCATACAGAACAAGAGTTGATTGAGCACCATACAGCAGGCATCCTCTTGGACACTCAATCTATGTTGCTTCAGGCCAGTCTTACTCAATGGAGCTACAGATAGTTGTTCTCATATACAGATGAGCAAAACTAAACCTTAGAGAACGAAATTGTCCTGCCCAGGGTCTCACAGCTAGTAAGATGTGGAACTGTGAGGGCAATCCTGATTTATGCTCCTGCCACACACCCCCACCGTGCCTTGCCATAGTCTCAGGGCCATACCTGTGCTGTCCACACAAGCCTGGGCAGCGCTTCCCCCAGCCTGCTAGTGGGGCAGAGGTCTGACTGCCAGTAGAGCTGGGGGGAGAGGGAGATGACAGCTGGCAGTCTCCCCTGGATCTTGAGACCTGTCAGGGTGTTTGCTGCAGGCCTCTCTATGGGAATTTTTTTATAACTTTATTTTGATATAATTTCAAATGTACAGAAAAGTTGTGAGAATAGTACAAGAAACTCTTGTATACCCTTTACTTAGATTCACCATTTGTTTACATTTTGTTCCATTGTTTTATCACTCTCTATGTATATACTCACATATATATTCACCATTCATATAGATATATATATATACCATTTATGAATAAATTAGAGACATCATGCCCTTTACCTCTAAATATCTCATTTTGTGTCTCCTAAGAACATAACCACAATGCAATTATTAAAATCAGGACATTTAACATTGAACCAATACTGCTATTTAATCCACAGTCTATATTCAATTTTTGTCAATTATCCCAATATCTTTTATGGCTGCTTTTCCCCCTCTGGATGTGAATTTAGTGTCAGCACTCCTGGAAAACTTTCTGCACACCTCCAGCCCAGAGCTGGTCATCCCTTACCTCTGGAGAAAGAACAGGAGAGAAGGGCATGGGCCTGGGGGAGAAGCATCCAAGACTCCTCCACCTGAGCTGAGGGGGTGTGAGGAGGCAACAGCACCCTTGTTGGACCTCCAGATGCCCATTTACTGTGCCCGGTTCTGGGCCACTGCTCAGGCACAGGGCATAACAGGACAGCCACTGGGCTAGAGAGTAGGGGATGAAAGGCTTGGTTCTGCCTCTAATTGAACAATATGGTCTTGGTCAAAGCCCTTCATCCTGCTGGACCTGTCAAATGGGGACTTTCTCTGAATGACCCCAGACCTTTTCCAGCTCTGACATCAGGCCATTCAGGCTTTTCTTTGGGGTGACGCAGTTCAGGTGAGGTTGTCTAACTCCCTTTCCTATCATCTGATGCATGAAGGAGAGAAGCTATAGCAAACATGTACTGTGGTACACAGCAGTAGAAACATCCTCATGGGAAGGAGGCCTTAAGCATAAGGCCTAGGTTTAGGGTGTTGCAGCTAGAAGGGATCCAAATGGGACTTTGTGTGAGAGGCATTGATGGGGCTTAAGAAATCATTTTAGAGAATACAGATGAGGCAACACCAGTGTGATAACAGACTCAGGGATTCCTCCTATCAGCCTGTAAAGCTGGTGATCTTTTTGAAAAGAGATAGATGAGCATCCATAGGGCAATTTTACAACTTGGGGATAGGAAACTAGGCCCTGTCCATCTCTGAAACTTCAGTGCCTGGCCTGAAGTAGGGATGGAATAAGTATTTGATTACTCAAGTGGGTTCATGAGTTCCCATGCTTTCAGGGTCCCTTCCTCCACTCTGCTTCCAGGATTTGGGGGTGATACGGGTGGAATACCCCCTTGCATTCCATGCCTGGCCTTGGCCTGAGCTTCGCGCCTGACACCAGTCACTATGGCTTCACTCACCACCATCCCAGATTATGATGCTTTTAGATATCTTTACCTTGGCCTCTCCTATACGTCTCTCTCTGAAACCAAAAGTTGTGTCAACTTGAAAGCATCTTTGGATATCAAAAGCAGTGTCCAGTTTCCCTGAAGGCTTCTCCAGGATCAAATCTTTCTTTTAAATATTCTCTCCAGGTCATGGGGAATGTTAAATCCTGATAGGATTCAAAGGGCTGGAGAGGTTGAGACTTGGCATCAAGATATGCTTGACACTGGAAGATGTGGGACCCTAGGAGAGAAGCTGGGGTATTTCTATGAATGTCTTTGAAAGCTGGCAGCAACTCCCAGTTACTCCCAACCAAAGTGTTGGTCTATGAGGAAGGATGGTGCCTAACCCCGCTCTCCACCCCTCCATGCATGTGACCCTGTGATTTCCACCCCTGGGCTGCTGCTTCCAGCTCCTTCCCCGGTTCATCCACCATCTCCTACAAGCCACTTAAATGGCAGGATGGCGTCCCTCCCCAAGGACGCCAGTCAAGCAACACTGGCAGTGGTGTCCCAGGCATGCTTGGCTGCCTCTTTTATGACCATCCCTATGTTCTGTGTCCTGGGGGCTTGGGGATGGGTGTTTGCAGTAACAAGAGAAGAAGTGTTCCTCTGGAATCTTCTTATGTGACAGACTTTGCTATAAGGGGCTGTGTGCAGGAAATTGGCCCAGAGATGTTAATTCTTGGAAAATGACCAATATTTCTCCACAATCTGTAAGGATGTACTGGAAGGGGTCTGGTGTGTGCAGGGGGGGTGGACGGGGGATGTGGGGGGTTGATGTCAAGTTGCTCAGAGCCCTGAGCACCCCCAACCCGGCATGAGGCAGTGGGATTCAGCCTTTCATCCTCAGGTCCCTGCTGTCACCCTCTTGCTCTGACACAGCCTTGAGGGGTGGGTGCTGCCTCCTCACTTCACCCTGAGTCCCCTTCAGGAGTCTTTGGCAGAAAGTTAATGCTGATTTTGGGAATTGTAAAGGGTTTGATGTCTATTTTTAGTTAACTACCTAAAAAGGGAAATGTCCCCAGAGAGGCAGAGATCCAGGGAGCTCCCTGTACCGACGCTGTTCACGCTACCTCCCTGATTCTCCTTTGCTTTCCATTATCTCAGACCCTTTGACTCTGTGAGACCCTTCAGGCTGTGTAAATATCTCCCAAATACTTGCTCTGGTCTTTCTTCCCTGCTGATTCACAGGGGAGAGAGAGGCACTCGTGCTTTCAGATTGAGCAATCTGGAAACTTCTCTGGGGTGCTGACCTGCTCCCTCCCAGGCAGAAGGAAGGTTCACCAGGCCAGGACTAGATTAGGGCTTGGACAGGCTGGGGCAGAAGCAAAAGATGGGTTACCCAGACAATTGGAGGCTGGCCACCCCAGCTCTGCCCCAGCTTTCCCGGGAGGCTTCCAAATGCAAAGCTTTGATCCATGATGTTTTTATTGGGCTGCTTCACTTCTTCCAGCCTCACCCTCCTGTCTAGAGTGGAAGGCTCGGCACCTGGCAGCTTTGATCTAGTTGGTGACAGAGCAAGGAGGCTTCTCTTTTTCATGGAAAGTTACACAAGGATTCAAGCCCTAGGGCTTTGTCTCTCAGCAGCAGAGCCCAGGCGTTGGGGAGGAGTGTTCTTGGGAATTCCCAGGTTAACAGAGATCCTCAGAGGTTCCATACACGCCTTTAATAGCTATTTATCAAGCTTCTGCCAGGTACTGTGCTAGGCATGGGGCGTATTGAAGGTGAACAAAAGATACCTGTTCCTATACCTAGGGAGCTTGCTGTGGTGTATGCACGTTGGGGTGCAGGTTTCTGCAATTGCAATACCTTATGATGAGGGCTGAGATAGAGCCACCTCGGAGGGGCGTGGAACCCAGCCTGGCAGGGTTGGGTGGCCTGTCTGAAGAATGTGCACGAGTCAGCAAAGAGCTGGTGGCAAAAGCCTGGTGTTGCAGAAACTGAAAGGCATTCAGTATAGAGTACAGAGTAGGGCCCCCTAGAATGTGGTGAGCAGGCCCCCCCAGAAGGTGGTACAGGGACCAGCAGCATCAGCGTCCCAGGAGGGCCAAGAATCTGTGTTTCTAGCAAGTTTCCCAGGTGATCATAATTCATGCTAGATTTTGAGGACCACTGATGTTGAGCATCATGGGCATGGGTGAGGGTCTTCCTTCCCCAAGAGGGAACAGTGAAAAAGAAGGCTGGAGATGAAAACCGGGGGCAGATCTCAAAGGCTCTTGTTAGACAGCAAGAAGAGTTGGACTTGATCCTAAGAAGCAGTGGGCAGCCATTGGAGAGGTTTAAACAGTGGAGTGACATCAGATTTGCATTTGAGAAAGACCACTTTGATCACAGATGGATGCATTAGGATGGGGACGGGGGACTGGAGGCCCAGGAAGTGGTACATTTAGGACTAGAATGGTGACAATGGGGAAGTGGAAAGTGACAGAGCGAGGAGGTATTTAGCTGATGGAATTGACAGACATTAGTGACTGGATATGGGCAGGGAGGGGGGGCCTTGGGAGAAACAGGGACAAGCAGCAGTATGGGGAGGAGATCCTGGATTTGGTTTGGGACATGTTGGGCTTGCAGTATGTGCCAAGGGAGATGATGGTCAGGTCATGGGAGGTATAGGTGGGCTCAGGAGAGAGTTCAGGACTCCGGGGAAAATGAGGGCAGCAGAGAGAGGGATAAAAAAAGGAACTCGAAGAGCAGTTTGGGGAGCAGTGCTGTACCAGGAGGGGTGTGCTGCCTGGGGCTGGCTGGCTGGGAGAGGTGACTGCATTCCTCCTCAGAGGGACAGACCCAGTAGCAACGAGTGGGAGGATGCTCTGCCCTCCTCGCCTGACCCTGTGGCCAATAGCTGTCATGGGATTTGCAAAGATGGTTGGATTTTACTTTCCTTCAGTGATATTCCTCTCTGACAATGGCTAGTGCAGCAAGTTTGGGGTGTTGGAGAAGGGGATGGGACACAAAGGGCTAAAAGATATTATAAGATAGATAAGATAGTAAGAAGGGTGAATTCAGAGGAGAGAAAACTAGTTAGTGACCCAGGAAGTGCTGAGAGTTTGGACACCTGGACCAGCAAGAAGATTACTTCCACGGAGGACCTGAATGGGGAGAAGGAGCTCCAGGTGCAGCATGAGCGATCTCATGAGGGTGTAAAGCTGAACTGACCAAGAGTGGGGCATACTGAGTAGGGGAAGGCAAGTGCAGAGAACTCCTCTGGGGAATCTGTTTGGGGATGAGAGGTGTATGGGGTGTGAGGGGGGCTGGTATTAGAGTATGCACTGTATGCTGTACTATCTTTACAAAATAGCTTAATTATTTACAACAAATTTTGTTTATTTTTCCCACATTTTTTGAATGAGAAAGCTGAAGCTCCAAGAGGTTAAATAACATGCTTTAAGTCATGCAGCTTAGGTAGTGACAGGACAGTATTTGAACCCAAGTCCAGCTCCAGAGCCTCTGCCCACTCCATTCCTGCAAAGGAACAGAGAGTGTTTCAAAGACCTGGGTTTGGGGATGAAGCAGAGTGTCAGTTGGAGTAAAGAGGCTACAGGAAGAAAGCAGCCAGACCCTGGGCGTCAGGAGGCTTAGGGCCTATTTCTAACTCCACCACGTGTGGTTTTGTGAACCCAGCAAGTCATCTGACTTTTATGCGAATCCATCCCCTGGAAACAATGTGAGGTGCCCTGCTTGTGTTTGGTTGGGGGAAGAATCGAATGAGAGAAAGGATGATGAGACTGGGTTGGAAACTCAACTCGCTGAGTCCAGCTCTCTCCGAGAAACCAGGTTTTAGAATCAGGTGACTCTGCTTTCCAATCCATTAATTACGTTCTCCTAAGCCTAGAACACAATGAGTGGATTTCAGCAGATGGTCGTATAAAATATGTATAGAATAGGATACAAAACATTGTGAACATTTAAAATTGGTTTTACTGATAGGAAGCAAACCAGTTTCAAATGCTAACCAATTTGAACAGCAGAAGCTCCAAATTTATAGAACAAACATAAAACTTTGGCCTTCGATTCCATTTAAGTGTAACACGGAAAGGTAGGCATTAGTTCGGGCTCTACTTCTAGCTGCACAGGTTTAACCAGAGCCACCAAGAATAGTATAGGGTGGGACTCAGGAGTTATCTGATTTCATGCTGTGCCGATGCCCCCCTCCTTGTTAACTCCTGACCCACCACGCGGGGGGCTGTCCACCTCCTTCCCGGCCCCCAGAGCCCATCCACAGCTGCACTAGTGTGCTAGGGCCGCCCTAACAAAGTACCAGACTGAGTGGCTTATACAACAGAAATGTATTGTCTCACAGTTCTGGAGGCGAGAAGTCCAAGATCAAGGTGTCACAGGTTTGGTTTCTGCTGAGTCCTCTCTCCTTGGCTTGCAGATGGCCTGTCCTCTGTGCATGCATCCGTCATGTTTCTCTGTGTGTCCAAATTTCCTCTTCTCATAAGGACACCAGTCGTTTTGAACTAGGGTCCACCCTATTGGCCTCATTTTAACTTAATCACCTCTTTAAAGGCCCTATCTCCAAATATAGTCATATTCTGAGGTACTGGAGGTTAGGGCTTAACATTTGAATTTGGGGGGACACAGCTAAGCCCATAACAACAGCCCTCCACAGAGCTCCTCTGAACGGATGGCTTTCCCTCTCAGGAGGTCAGACCCTGGCTCTGGTTGAAGCCCTTTCTTCCTCCCTTGAGGGCCTCTCTCTTCCAGCTGTGCCTTCTCCCTTCCCAACAGCCCCAGATGAAGAGGGGCAGGGGCTTCATGGCTCGGCCAGTCATAGGTGTTCCCTATCCCCTCCTGTATCCATTCCCGAGGGATCTGGCCTTCCCAGTCTCTTCCCCACTAGCGTCTTTGGGCTCTCCCTCTCCACCGAGCCCTAGCCTCCTGCTTTCAAGCCTTCTACTTTTCTCTCTCACCTTGGAAGAAACCTTAGATTGACCTTTCCTCTTCTGTCACCCTGTTTCTCTTTGTGCCTTCAATTCCAGAATTCCTGATGGATTAGCTGACTCCCTACCTGTTTCCTTGAGCATCTCCTCTGGAGTGATTTCTGACCCCACTGTCCCACGAAACCTGCCCTCTCAGACACCACTCGGCACTCGATGCTGGTCATACCTGAAGCCCGCTTCCCAAGGCCCCTTCTCGTCCACCCTTGATTGCGATGACAGTCTGCCCTCCACCTCTTGGGGTCCTTCCACAGCCCTCCCCTTCATCCCAGCTCCTCACTGTGAGCTTCGCCTGGGACCAGACCCTGGCCTCTTCTCATCTTTCATTGCATTCTTTTCCCCAAAGCACTGACCCATCCTCACAGTTTCCATTACAATTGCATGTTTGATTCTGAAATCTGTCACTTCTAGTCCCCACCAACCTCTCTCTAGAATTCTGATCCTCGGCTTCTACATACAGATTAAATTCTTTCATCTACCACATTCACTTGGACCAAGCCAAACTCCTCATTTTCACTCCCAAATTCCATCTTCCATCAATACAATGTTGCCCATTTATCCAAGCAAGGAATATCTAAGAAATCTTTATACCTCCCCTTCGTTTCGCCCCTAAATTCTTTTAACTTTCCCTCTGTCTCTTATTTGTATTTCCTTTTCTACTGCCTTTGCCAAGGCTGGACCTTGAGTAGTTCCTTCCAAGAGTATGGTGGTTGCCTCCTAATTGGATATCCTTGTCCCCCAGGAGTTGGAAGGACCTCCAGGGGTCCTCGAGCCCAGTCAAACTGGTATTGGTGTGAAGATTCCTCGTTCACTCAGGACAGAGGCCTAACTCTCAGACTCAGCATCCTAGACCAGCACAGTCCAGCAGAACTTTCTGTGGTGAATGCAGTGTTCTATGTCTGCACAATATGATAGCCACCAACCACGTGTGGTTATTGAGCACTTGAAATGTGACTCATGTGACTGAGGAGCTAAATTTTTTATTTTCTTTAATTTAAATTGTCACGCTATCTTCACACCACTGCTCTCTAGTACCAGCCCTGTGCCCTGGCAAACCTTCACCAAGCATCACTCTGATGCTCCACTCTGAGCTGCTGTCTGCTCCCGACCTATGGGCTCCTCTCCCCTCTCCAGTCAGATCTTCTCTAGGCCTCAGGTCCAGGCTAGGTCCCACCCCTTAGCCCTACCTAAGTATCTCTTCAATCCACAGTGTTCTCTCTTTCTCCATCTTTTGAACAGCCACATATGTCGGCTAGATAAAACTTTTTGTTAAACTTTCTATTTAACTTTTATTTTGACATAATTTCATACTTATAGAAAAGCTGCAAAAATAGTACAAATAATTCTTGTATACCTTCACTCAGATTCCTCAAATATTAACATTTTACCATCTTTCCTTTATCATATATTCTCTCTCCCTCTCTTTTTCCATCTCTCTTTCCCTCTACCTCTCCACACACACACACACACACACACACTTACACACATATACATACCTACGTATATATTACTTTTTATGAGCAATTTGAAAGTAAGTTGCACATGTAGTATCCTGTACACCTAGATACTTCAGCATATATTTCCTAAAAACAGGAATAATTTCTTATAAAACCACAGTTTGGTGATCAAAACATGAAATTAACCTCGATACAATGCTATCCTCTAATTTATTGACCTTATTCAAATTTTGCCAGTTGTCCCATAAATGTCCTTTATGGCAAAAGAAAAAAAGGAGCCTTTCCTGTGGACCACATATCTTGACATTTAAGCACCTGAGGACAAGCCCTGATTCCTCACATTTGTTTGGTTTTCTCCTCAGTACCCAGGTTAGTAGTGTGAACCGATTGGCATGTGCCTGGCACATGGTAGGCCCTCAGTAAATTTCTGTGAGATGAACAGATGAATCATTAGCAGCGACAAGCCAGAGTGGACTTGGCAGAGGAGACAGGCCTCACCTGGGCTTCACCACATAACTGGTAGTCATCAACTCTGTGATCGCAGAGTGCTCCTGTCAGGGGTCACCCCCTTCCACAGTCTTCTTGGGGCTCTCAGATGGTGAGCAGCACTCCTCCCATTTTAAGGATGCACAACTGATAATCCTCAAAGTTAGCTAACCTTCCTGTGGTCACACAGGAGCTCCATGTCCAGGTCAGGAGATGGCACTACTTCTCCATAATATGCCAAGGTGAAGCTTTTTGGATAAATAATTGTTAACCTTAACCCCACTCCTTCATTCAGTAATAGTTAACATGTGCCTACTATGTGCCAGGCACATTGAGTATACAGCAGTGACCAAAAAAAGTCCCTGCCCTCAGAAAGCTTACAGTTTAAGGGGAAGGGAAGGGCATGGGCCGGCCCCGTGGCTTAGTGGTTAAGTGCGTGCGCTCCGCTGCTGGCAGCCCAGATTCGGATTCCGGGCGTGCACCAACGCACTGCTTCTCTGGCCATGCTGAGGCCGCGTCCCACATACAGCAACTAGAAGGATGTGCAGCTATGACATACAACTATCTACTGGGGCTTTGGGGGAAAAAATAAATAAAATAAAAATTTAAAAAAAAAAAGGGGGAAGAGAAGGGCAGACAGTAATTAAACAAGTACATATATAGTTTGTTATAAGATGATAAGTGCCATGGGGGGAAAATAATAAAGTGGGGTGATGATGATAAGGAGTGCCGGGGTGGGGGTTGCTCTTTGACATGGGGGAGATCTCATTAGTTAAATGCCCTGTTCCCATTTGTTGTGTTAAGTTATAATTTACATACAGTAAAATTCACCCTTTCTAGTGCGCAGTTCAGTGAGTTTTGACAAACACATACAGTCGTGTAACTACTGCAACAATCAAGATATGGTTCCGTCACCTCAAAACATGTCCCTGTGCCCCTTAGTGGTCAGCCCCTCCCCACACCCACCTCTGGCAACCACCAATCTGTTCTCTGTCTGTATAGTTTTGTCTTTTCTGAAATGTCATAAATAGAATTATACAGTGCATAGCCTTTGAGTCTGGCTTCTCTGAGCAGAAAGAAAGATGAATCGTTGAGATTCACCCATGTGTGTATCAGTAGTTTGTTCCTTTTTGTTGATGAGTAGTATTTCGTTGCATAAATGTACCTCAGTTCATCCATTCTCTAGTTGAGGGACATTTGGATAACTTCTAGTTTTTAACAATTACAAATAAAGCCACTATAAACATTCACATCCAGGTGTTTGTGTGCACGTAGATTTTCATTTCACTTGGATAAATAGGTTAGATGATTTTTGAGCAAAGACCTGAAAGAAATATGAAAGCTGAGGATATTTTTGTGTATTCACCATATTGTTATTTAGCCAAATGAATAGGCTTGTGTCACAAAGCTGGTCTGTCTGGGTTGTTTTTCTTATTTGAGTTATTTGGAGAAAGCGGGGGTGGGAATGGAGGAAACCATTGGTTGATTCATTCCTTTGTTCATTCACTCATTAATTGATTCAACAAACATTAAAAAAAATGAAAGCCACCAGTCCACAGTCTGTGACCCAAAGGAGGACTGAGACGCTTGGATCCACACCAAAGGCTAATTTTAGTTGTTTTATCTGACATAATTTCCTTTCTGAGTTTCCTGAAAGTTGGTAGTCGGGAGTGGGGGAATAGTTAGTGAGTTGGGGGTTATCATCGTTGAAATGGACAATGAAGGCATTTTTGAGGGTTTTTATCTCAATGGAGGCTCCAGGGACCCCTCCAGAGGCCCCTCCTGAAAACTAATATTCATTTGATCATGAGGTTGTCTGTGCGAGAGTGTAAGATCCCCAGAAAGACATATTCAAATGAGGGCTCTATCCGGATGAGGGGCCAGTGGGCAAGACTGAGTCCTCCTACAATTCAGGAGCTTTGTGAAAAAACAGGAGATAACCTGTGAACTTCTTTGTTTCAGGTGATGCAACTGTGAAAAAGAAACCTGCCCCCAAGACACCTCCGAAGGCAGGTAACTGGTCACAGTCATATTTGGGGCAAGGGAGTCATCTGCCATGAGGGGCGTTTCCTCTGCCCTGCTAGACTGACCTCTGGGTATGTGGTTCCAGGAGACCACCTCGTCCCTGTTCAAGCTCTGCATTATTCAGGCCGAATTTTCCCCAAGAGCCTCTGTGCAGCCTGGTCCCCCACCTTCTTCCACTACTTGCCTTTTCTCCTGTTTCCTTTGTACAGACAGCATCACACAGTACTAGCGACTTTCCCATCTCATCTGTGGAGTTCTGCCCAACCCTCTATCCTCCACTCTGCCCCTTATGGAGGTGGCCTACTTTGTGCTGGTTTAATGCTCTGCTGTGTATGTCCTTGTCATATGGAGCCTTGTCTGTTTTCCACTGAAAGACATTTGAGGATGTGAACCATATTGAGCCTGTCAGCCGGGGTGACCTGGAGGTTAGAAGGCAATGGGCTACTTAATTAATAAAGGAATTAGGATCTAGATTCAAAAAATTAGGGTAAGACACAAATTCCAGAGCAATCAATAAATGGAGAATTATGCCATGTAAATTGTGTGGGCCACTTCTGAGGGAATTAGAATACAGAGGTGAGCAAACCTAGCGGGTCCATCAGCTCAGATGTTCAGGAGCAGTGACAGTGTCCTCAGTCTTACCCTGAAGTTTCCAGAAGGTGAGAGAGGAGCAACAGACCAATGTGGACAGCAGCGTCAAATGAGATCAGAATGTCTGAGACCCCTCTCCTCCACCTCGGAGCTCACTTTCTCACTTGTCCTCTCCCAGCCATGCCCCCTCAGATCATCCAGTTTCCTGAGGACCAAAAGGTGCGCGCAGGAGAGTCTGTGGAGCTGTTTGGTAAAGTGACGGGCACCCAGCCAATCACCTGTACCTGGATGAAGTTCCGAAAGCAGGTCAGTGACGGGGGGGGGGGGTGGCCTGCGAACCACCCACACAGCCCCTGGTCTGAAAGGGATGAGAAGTACTCTAATGGAGACAGCGTCACGGGGGCCTTAGAAATGGGAGAGACCCCTCACCTGTCCATCACCCACCCACCCACTCACCCAATCCGAGTTCTTAATAACATTTTCTTCTGAATCTACGAATAATACCTGCTTTACAGACAATTTGTATGATAGAGAAAAGTACAAAGGGAAAAGCAGCAACTACCCATGGTCTCCACCTGATTTTAATATCTCAGTTAGAGCTCTACTCAGAGTCAAGAAAATGGAACCAGTGATCTAAATGACCTCTCAGACTCTGAGCTGTCTGTGATTCTGTGCTAGCCCACTGAACCCCATCTGTGGTAACAACTTAAACTGCCATGTGCTAAAGGCGTAAAAGTGAATCTGAGTATTTGGACGGATAAATTGTATGTTAAATAGAATTTTGGCTTACTGGCCCAGAAATCAAGCTACCATTTATAATAATGGTCCTATGGAAAAATGTTTGAATTTTCAAACAACTAGCTTTTAAGGGAACTTGGGGAGCCCGGCCATTCCAACCCATCCCGTATTGGTACTGTGTGCCCATATGCACGATCAGCAGAGAATGGTGGGCTGGCTCAGGATCAGGAACTCTACAGGAGGTGTGAAGATTCTTCTGAGCCCTCTGTTGCTCTATTTCCAAACACTTCCAGTTGTCCTGAGGCCCAGAGATGATAGGAGGTTAGTATCAGGAAGAAAAGGAGGGTTGATCTCAAAAGATGAAGAAGAGAAGCTGGCCTTATCCCAAAGCATGTTTGTCCTGTGCTGTGTCTAGGCTAGGGTTGTCTGAAGTAAGATGGAATCTCATCCCTGTTCAGAGCCAGTTGGCCCAGTCCCAGCTGTGTCCAACAGAACTTTCCATAGTGATGGAAATGTTCTGTATCTGTTATCCACTATGGTAGCCATTAACCATATGTGGCTGTTGAGCACTTGAAGTGTGACTAGTGCACCTGAGGAACTGAATTTTAAATTATAATTAATTAAAAATTGTTATAACAGCTTTGTTGATATATAAATCACACACCGTAAAATTTACCCAATTCACTCTTTTATTTATTTATTTATTTATTTATTTATTTATTTATTTATTTATTTGGTGAGGAAGATCAGCCCTGAGCTAACACCCATGGCAATCCTCCTCTTTTTGTTGAGGAAGACTGGCCCTGAGCTAACATCCGTGCCAATCTTCCTCCACTTTATGTGAGACGCCACCACAGCATGGCCTGACAAGTGGTGCGTCGGTGCCTACCCGGGATCCTAACCCGGGCCACCAGCAGCGGAGTGCGCGCACTTAACCACTACGCCACCGGGCCAGTCTCCCAATTCACCCTTTTAAAGTGTACAATTTGGTGGTTTTTAGTGTATTCACAAGTTTGTGCAGCCATAACAATGATCTAATTCCAGAATATTTTTATCTCCCCAAAAAGAAACCCTGGCCCATTAGCAGTCACTCCTCCCCATCCCGCAGACCCTGACAACCATTAACCTACTTTCTGTCTCTATGGATTTGCCTATTCTTGGCATTTCATATAAATGGAATCGTATAATGTATTCTTTCTGGATTTTTGTACTTAGCATAATGTTTTCAGGGCTCATCCATGTTGTAGCATGAATGAGTACTTATTCTTTTTTATGGCCAAATAATATTCCATTGTCTGGATATACCACATTTTGTTTACCTGTTCATCAATTGATGGACATTTGAGTTGTTTCCACTTAATTAGTTAAAATTTAAATAGCCATATGCAGCTAATGGCCATGGTATTGGACAGCACAGAAGAGATCAGAAACCGCTGGGGTGGGCTTTGTAAGGGACTTTGCTGAGATATGTTCTCCCACCATCCCATCCCAGAGTCGTGGAGAGGGACTAGGATGCTCCTCAACTCCAGTCTGGACCAGCAAGTTCAGAGTTCATTCCACCCAACCCTGCTCAGCACCCTCCCTGCCCTCCCCAAAACTGGACCCCCTCAGGGAGACTTGGCTCTGGATGCAGGAGGGGAGGGGCCATAGGGGGAAGCCCAGAGTCCAGACAAGAACCCCACATAGCTTGTGCAGCAGCATCCCTTAGGGAGTAGAGAGTGGGGATCAGAACCCGCTTCCTCTCCTGGCCCAAGTCTCCAGCGCTGCCCCACTCTCTGCCCCCAGATCCAGGAGAGCGAGCACATCAGGGTGGAGAACAGCGAGAATGGCAGCAAGCTCACCATCCTGGCTGCACGCCAGGAGCACTGTGGCTGCTACACACTGCTGGTGGAGAACAAGCTGGGCAGCAGGCAGGCCCAGGTCAACCTCACTGTCGTGGGTGAGTCTGGGGACAGGGTGGCCTGGAGGACGGGGGATAGGGAAGGCAGGATGAGGGACTGCAGGGCCTCAAGCCCCCGGGGGCCAACTCCTTCTGCACCGGCTCTCTCTGCCCACAGCCTCCCGTTCCCCCAGCTCTCCCTCTCCCTGCTCGCACACTGTTGTGTGCTCCGTGCTCCTTGAGAACGCCAGACCCTGCACACACACACCCCCACACACAGCGTTTTCCTCTTCCTATGAATTCCCTCCTGGCTTCTCTTTCTTTCTAGCCTTTGGAGACCCTGAGCCCTGCTACTCCAGGCCCTCTCCTGCCAGTACCTGTAACTCCCCCTCCCTCTGGTCCACCACCTGTCCCCAACTCAGTCCCCTTGAAAATCCTCACTTTGAATCAATGCTGCCTTCCGACCTCACTGCTCCTACACCTGATTTTGGGGGCATTGCAGGAAGATCACAACCCGCAGACTCAGTGCGGGACCCTGCCAAGGTCCAGGCTCAGCCTGGACATCTGTGCTGGTCAGTGCCTACTCCCATTCTCTGTGATAGTTTGTCACCCTGCAGGCCTTGGCCTCTTGCTTCTCTGAGAAATAGGAGGCGTCAGGCGTGAACCTGCTTAACTTCACGGCCCCACACCTGTGGTGTCTCTGTATCTGTCCCCATGCTGCCTCACCCTCCCGGCTCTGGGTATGGCCCACCTTCCTCCTGCCTGAGGCTGCTCTCTTGGGGGCTCCACCCCACCCCCTTCTCTCTTCTCTTCAACTTCTGCCGTAACTGTTGCCAGGCTCGCCCATCTTAGCCAAACACACAGGCATGCATAACTCCTGCAGTGTCTTGTCTCACTCTAGACACTTGACCATGTCTCTCTCTCTCTTCACAGCAAACCCCCTGAAAGGGGAGGGTCTCGACTCTCATTCTGCTTCTTTGCCTCCCTGGCACTCTTCAGCTCCCTGCAGCCTCCCCTCCATGCCCCATTAGTCTGCTGGACCACCCTTCTGAGGCCACCGTGACCTCCTAATCCTAAATCCACTCCCTTTTTCTTATCTTCTATGTCCCAGTATTGAGTTTAGCCTGTCTCAGACTGATTCTCAAGTTCACTTTTTCCTCTCCATCCCCATCACTCTGTTTCTCACGCCCTGGTCAGCTTTCTCCTGAAACATCAAACTAGCTTTCTAACTGGTATCCCACTGTCAGTCCTGTTCAGCTCATTGTCCCCCAACATGACAGGCACTTGGGACAGCGAAGGAACCGCAGATGAAGGAGCAGACAGACAGGTGGTGGGCCGTGTCCTTGTGCATTTGTGGGGCCTTCCTACCTCATGCACATGAGAGCCTTTGACCTGGAGTTTATTGATCTGATGCCCTTCGTTTTGTTCCCTTAGGTCAGGAGTTTTAAATCTGGGAAGGCAGGGGTAGCAAGGGGTCAGGGAATAGGTTTCTCATCTATAAAAGACGGGAGGGACCTTTTTCTCATTCTTTCTCTCTTTGGTGACTCTGGATGCTTATTTCAGTAGTTTCCCCCCGAGGAGCAGGAACATTTGGGGGTTTGGGGGGTTGGTGCTGGCGATCCAGTTTGCATTTCCATTTAGACCTGTACCTGAAGTATTGATTTGGCCCCACGCCCCAGCCCATTAGCAAGCATCAGTTTCTAGTTTTCCTGGGTGTTCTCTCTTATCTGCCCAACTTGGGGAACTTTGGGGTCAACTCCTTTGAACTGCTTTTCTGTGACCAGTGCCCCTGCCCCCACTCTGGCCGGCTCTGCACTGTGCCACGCACGCCCCTCCCCCAGCACCCCTGCACAAGCTGCACTTCTGGCCTTTTATGGTTTCGTTTCTTATTCTCCTCGGCCAGCACTGACAGGGCCATTGTGTGGCTGCCCGCCAGCTGGCGGGAGCAGCATGTTAAATGCCGTCCTGGGAGGGGAATGGAATGGAGGGGAACGGGCTTTCTGTCTGCCTCCCCCCCACAGAGCTAAGAATAGAATTGCTCAATAAAATGAGGACTCACATTGATGGACATAGCAAAGCCACATTCATTCAGAGCCCATGGATTTAGAATTAGTCCAAAGCAAACCTGGATTAAGCCCAGATTTACCTGTGCTTCTCTAGGAACGTCTGTGTGTTATCTGATCAGGGTTGATTAAGTAGATGTAAAATGTAAATAAGATGACACAGGAAGTATTTGGCTTCACTACTACTCCAGTTTTCAAGTACTTTGGAAGCATCCATTTACAGGCCAGCTAAATAAGGCCCATTTAACACAACTTCTACTGGGTAGCAATAAACTTCTCTTCTTGTATGTTCTTTAAAGTACGACTTGTTTTTCAGACAGTCTATGACTCCTATTTTTAAAATAGGATAATCATATGATAACAAAATATAATACATGATATTATATGATCTCATGATAATAAAAATTAGCCTTTCCCTCAGTTTAAATGAGTGATGTTTAGCTATTTTAAAGGCTTAATATGATTATATTTTAAAAGGCAGTAGAGGGGTTTGTGATGCTCAGAGGGCCTCCGCCCACATCTGTGCCTCCAGCCTCAGCCTCAGCAGGTGAGGAGGGGCCGCTCAGGTGGGAGATAACAGCAGACCCAGGTGAATTCCTTCCTGGAGAAGAACAGGTCATTTTGCATATCTTTAAAGGAGAAAACAAAGTAGAGAGAACCCCAAATACCCAGTAATCCCCAAATACTATCTGAGCTTGGAACTTGCATGATTTTTAAGGGCAGGAGATTACCCTTTGTAACGCTTGGTTTGGCTTAAGCAAGATGTATTCTTGATCTTATTCTGGGTGATAGCCTGGAAAATAACAGGACTCTGGAGCGAGGGTCTGGAGATTTTTTGGAATCTCCTCTTGGCTCTGCCACTGGCTTGCTGGGTATTCTTGGTAAGCAAAGTCCCTTAGCCTCCGAGGGCTGAGATTATCCAGGTAGATGACCCTGGGGGCCCTTGTAGCCTCTGCTCTTCTGCTAAAAGCTGCAGGGGCTGCTGAGGTGCCAGTGAAGGGAGGTCCAGGCGGGGTCAGGCACAGCCACAGATCATCTTCAAACACGCAGGCACATAGAGACCACCAGGCGGTTACTCTAGTCAGAAGCATAGAGATGAGATCCTCCATTTTTCCAGGAGTGAGAACGTTTGCTAAACAGAAAATCCTGGAGCTGATGCCATCGGAGACCCTGCCCTCAGACTCAGCATTTCCCATTCCATTGGTCAAGTCTCTAGGGAGCCATGGGAGAATTCCAAGGAAAAGTGGAGCTCGGGGCCTAGACACTGAGCCTGCCTCACTTCACCAGGCCGTGCCCGGGGTCTCCCAGCCAGACTGAGGGAAGGCTCACAGGCACTGTCTTCTGAGGACGTCTGTTCTGTCTGAGGGTTTTCATCCCTGGCTAGTCCAGCCTCTGTGTGGGGCTCTGTTGTCTGGAAAGAACAGAAAGCATCAGGCACAGCCTATGACCCTAGGGGCAGCTGTGCCCGGGGGGACTTCCAATCTCACATGACCTCAGACTTCGGTCTTTTCTGAACTCCTTAATTTGGTGTCAAAATCCTTGAAAGCATTGAAGTTTCATTTGGAATTAAAGCCCCCTGCCCCAAATTTTGCAGCTTCTCTTATAATGTAGGGGGTGACATATGTCATATGACACTTCTTTCTTTTTCAGCCAAGAGACATCTGGAACAGGGTAGGGTACAAATACTACCTCTTCTGCAATACCCATTTCTCAAGAAAGTTTTTCTTTCTTGACCCAAGCAGAAGGAGAGGAAGTCAATCAGTGGAGTGTATCTGCATTCGTTGTATAAATTTATATGACTCTAACCGTGTCCCATCAGACATTTTCCAGGCAGCTGTCTTTAGGGGAAACAGAGAGTCTGTCTTTCATCCCTCTTTAGGCTTTGACTTCTTTAGCTGGGTCTCGAGAGGACTTGAACCACTTGCCTCTAAGAGAGTTTAGAGTAATAAACATCTTAGCCAACACCAGAAATATTTCTAAAAAGACCAATATATCTTTCAGAACAAATAGTTTTTCTAAGAGAACATATTAAACAACCAGTGAAAGTGGTTCCATCACAAGAGGCCTCCAAAGTGACTGCCGACGGTGGGAAGTGGCTCTGTCGCAATCCCAGAATCATTCCCGGGTGAGGTCCAGGCTTGGGTTGCAGGCGATAGATGGATTCTGGGCAGCGCATTCTTGGCTGGAATGTAGAAGGAGCAGGGCTTGGGGGAGGGGGTGACAATGAATATGGATATGGATATGGATATGGATACGGATATGTGTACACCCCCACACATACACACACAGCTGAATGTTTTTTTCTTCCCCATGTGCAAAGGGTCATCTGTAGGATTCTCTTTGGTCTTCCTGCCTTGCTGAGGGTTGGAGAGTAGAAGCCAAGCACTTTCCCTGGGTTTGCTTACTTGGTGTTTACAAAACCCCTAAAATGTAGATCCATAATAGCACCATTTTCCAAATGAAAAAGACAAACTAGTCTTGGAAGTTAAGGAATTTGCTCGAGGTCACAGAGCTTATAAATACGCATAGCATAAAAGCATGTGTTTTTGTGTGCATGTGAGGAAGATTAGCCCTGAGCTAACATCCGTTGCCAATCCTCCTCTTTTTGCTGAGGAAGACCGGCCCTGGGCTAACATCCGTGTCCATCTTCCTCTACTTTATATGGGACACTGCCACAGCGTGGCGCGCAGGATCCAGGCCTGCGAACCCAGGGCCGCTGATGAGATGTGCGTGAACTTAACCGCTACACCACCAGGCCTGCCCCAATAAAAGCATGGTTTTAATTGCTGGTTTGGGGAGCTCTACTCCTCAAACTGCTTTTAGGGGATGAAGGGTTACTGAACACTGATGTCTGTAACTAAACCAACCCCCTGCAGAAACTAAATCTGAAAAACAAGAGAATTTTGTTCAGATGAGCAACTGACAAAATGAGCAAAACTCAAGAACCTCATTACAGTATTGGCCTGGAAGTTGGCAGCGTTACTGGTTCTTAGAGTTACTGGTCTGAATGGGAAGGCAGCCAGCCAAAGGGGCCGCTTCTTGTTTGTGGCCTCCGCTCATTTTCTGGCCCTTAGTCAGGGCTGGTTGTGATTTGCTACTGTGGTTTGCTTTTGAAATTCTTAACCTCATTTTATACCAGGCCTATGAGGATAAAAGAGGTAGGGTAGAAGTAACTTTGTATGTATTATAAAGGTAGAAATCAACTCCTACAATGATGATGACAGTAATGATTCCTCAAGCCAGCCACTTTTCTAAGAACTTCTCCCAACAACCCTGTGATCCAAGTGCCATTATTATCCATATTCTACAGGCGAGGAAACTGAGGCACAGAGAGGTAACAAGGGGTGAATGGGGGACAGAGCCGTGTTCAAACCCGGATCTGTGTGACTTCAGAGCTCACTGTGCTATATACTGCCTCTTGATGGGGCAGGCATTTCCCAAGTCCCAGAGAAAGTGCAGACTGGCCCCTAGTTATGTCACAGGTCATGGGCCTCGGGCCTGAAGGAGACACACACACACACACTCACTCACTCACTGAACTCTCTCTCAAAACATATTTGTGACGGGAAGCAGTCCACGCCTTCTGGGCAGCTTCCTAGATCTGTTTACTCGAGAAATATGTTTATGACTTGGGCAAAGCACCGGAAATCATGACTTGTAGGCTGGAGAACTAGCCAAAAAAAGGAGGTTTTTTTCAAGCCAATAGGTATTCGTGGGGCTTTCCGTATAGGTGGGTTTGTCCATAGGTGTGCCTGTGGATGAGGGAAAGAGAGCCAGGACCAGGGATGTCAGCTCAGGTTCTCTACGCTTCTCCCTCATGACAGAGCTAATTCAAAAACTTTCTTTCTCTGCTAGTCTGAAGAGTTGGGTGTTTTGTGCTTCTCTATTCCCAGACAAGCCAGACCCCCCAGCCGGCACGCCTTGCGCCTCTGATATCCGGAGCTCCTCGCTGACCCTGTCCTGGTACGGCTCCTCATATGACGGGGGCAGTGCCGTCCAGTCCTACAGTGTCGAGATCTGGGACTCGGTGGACAAGACGTGGAAGGAACTAGCCACATGCCGCAGCACATCTTTTAATGTCCAGAACCTGCTGCCTGACCGAGAGTATAAATTCCGTGTGTGTGCAATCAACGTGTACGGGACCAGTGTGCCGAGCCAGGAGTCTGAACTCACAGCGGTGGGAGAGAAACCCGAGGGTAGGCTGCCTTCACTTCATCTCTGGCTTTAAATAAATGTGCATGACTTACCTTGTGTGTGTAGAAACCTGTACTGAGGGGGTACAGAGGAACTAGGAAGACATCAATGATGACTGGTAGAGTCTTTGGGGATCTTGATTTCCAAGGTGTGATACCGATCCATACTTCAAAAGAAGTGCATAGGACCTTTCAAAAAACTTGAACCAGCAATTTTGGTACACTGCCACCAGGGGGTGATGGTGTGTTAATCAGCAGCACAGTCCTGGAGGGCAGGAGCTCAGGTAGACCTGAAGTTCCCCTCCACCCTCCTTCCTCCTTCTCTTACACTCATATCTGAGTGTCTACTAGGTGTCAGGTTCTTGGGACACAAAGACAGATAAGACAAGGAGCTTAAAATCTGACTATGGGACAGCTGTGTACACAGCTAACTATAATGAGATGGGCTACATCCTATTACACCAGTATGAACAAATTGTGAAGGAGACACAGCAGAAGCCATGAATAATTTTGCCATGAAGGTTGGGGAAAGCTTCCTAGAGGAGGTGACACTTATGCTGAGTCTTGGAAAAAGGAATAGGAATAGGAGATAGCATGAGTGAAGGTACAAAGTAATGGAAATGCATGGCATTTTGAGAAGCTTGGCATATGCTGTGTGAGACAGAACAGGAGAAGGCAACACTGAAAGGGCAGTCTAGGTAAAATTGTGAAGTTCATCAAAGATTTTCAGGCAAGGGATTGGTACAATTAGATCTGGGTTTTTTTTTAGAAAGAGAATTAGGGGAGGAGAAGAGCTTTGCTACTTAAAGTGTGGTCTGGACCAGCAGCCTTGGGATCTGGGAGCTTGTTGGAAAGGCAGACTCTCAGCCCCTCACTCCCCCAGTCCCTTCTGAACCTTCATTTTAACATCCTTCACCCTCCTGCCCTTCATAGGTTCATATGCATTTGAAAGTTTGAGAGGCCCTGGAGTGGAGCAGGGGCATGGGATTGGAATCAATGAGACACCAGTTGGGCCTCTATGGTGTAGTCCAGGAGAAGGATGGTCAGGGTATGAACTAAAGCCTCAGGAGGTAGAACTGCCCATTCTCAATGACTTTTTGGGTAGAGAGTTGAAAGAAAAAATTGGAAGTTTAAGGTGACTCCCAGTTCCTAGCTTGGCTAACTGAACACAAATTCCGGAGCCATTTAGAAGTTTATTTAATGCTTCATGGTGGCTAACATATATTAAGCTCTTGCTATATGCTAACATGTTAAGCACTTGACGTGCATCAGTTCATTCAGACCTAATAACTCAATGAAGTAGATAGTGTTGTTACCCCCGTTTTATAGATAGGGGAAATGAGCTTAAGAGGGTGAAGTTTCTTGCCCAAGGTCCCAGAGCTTGTAAATGATGAGGTGAAGCTTGACCTCAGAGCTGTCTCACCCAAAGCCTGTGCTCCTTTGGTTCGACTGAGGGAGGAGGTCAGGCTGCCTCCCAGGTTCCTGACTCGAGTAAATGACTTGGCAGTTAGATAACAGGGAGTCCAGGAGAAGATGGGAGATCTAGTCTCAGTCCTGTTAAATGGAGGTGTCTGAGGGATATCCAAGAGGAGGTGTCTTCAGACCGTGGAACAGTTGAGTCTAGAGCTCAGGAGAAAGGTTTAAGCTAGAGCTACAGATTTGGGGGTCTTCACTATTTACTTGGTCATAGAAGCCGTGCACGTTGATGAGGTCACTGAGAGGGTGGTAGAGAAGGTCACCACCAATGCGGAAATGAAGGAGCCTGCAAGACCGGAAGAAGGGACTGGGAAGGGAGGGGACCTAGAGGAGGCTGGAGCCATGCTACGGCAACACAGGAAGGAGTGAGTTGCAAGAGGGCTCAGTGAACAGCATCCAATGCCAAATATAGATGAAAGAGATGAGGACTCGGACAGATCTTTGGATTTAGCCCTTTGATACATAATGATCTTTGAGAGCAAATTCCCTAGAATTTCCGCAGTGTGGAAACATGGTTGCCCTGGGCTTAAGGAATAAATGGAAGAAGGAGAGGCCAAGAGTATGGAATATTATTTCAAGAAGTTTCTTCAGGAGAAGAAAAATGGTGTTGTGAATTTAACATGGAGGAAAGGTTGGGGGCAGGGAGGAAGGTGGAGGGACACCAAGGGATAGAGCTCCTGGAGAGAGGAGAGCTTAAAGGTATGAGAGAGAGACTGTGGGAGACTCAAGGACTCAGGGGCTGGACAGGGCACAGGTCCTAAAATCACCATACACCAGCAGCATTGCGAGTATGGAAACTGATTATGATCTGATACCCCTCTTTAGTTTTAAAAATGAGGTATAAAATAGGTATTAAAACTTTACTTTCAAATTAAATGAGGGATCCAGAAAGAAAGTTAGAAGGATACCAATGGAAAACACACCAAATTTACAATTTTGCCGGTGCAGCCCTGTCTTGGGGGCCTGTATCTGGTGAGCCCTGGAAACACACAGAGAGCAGGTCTCCTTGAGAGCTACAGTGTGCATCGTGGGGGCGTGGATCCCCGCTCCCAGGACAGCCTCGGTCTCGGCCTGTTGGCAGCTTTCGCCTGTTTGCAGCTTTCGTGGGCTCCTGCCCACTAGCTGCTCACAGATGTCTGCTGGAGGAAACAAAGTAACAAAACCACCATCTGCTGCCCTTTGACACCCCCCCCTTTGAAATGAGCCAAGTGGGGAGCAGGCAGGTTAGAGTGGGGGTGCCAGGAAAGGCAACCAAGTTCCAATCTGCATGTTTTTAGGATATTCCTTTGTTCAAGAAGAGGACTCCCCACCTCTTGGGAAAGTGATGGGAAGAGAGAGAACATTGCAGTGAGAAGATGTTCATTAGCTGGAAAGGAAAGCTTCCAGGTTCTTTATGGCGAAAACCAGGAGAAACTGTAGAATCCCTGAGGAACCCCACACAGAGGACCAGAGACCGCGGGGGCTGTGAGGTGTGGCTCCCAGGAGGCCAGGACAGCAGCTCCTGAGGCTGTGGGGACAGCCTACGGGCAGGAGGGGCTGGGACCACTTGGCTCTGCGCAGGTGGCCTCTCCCTTCTTCCCTGTGGCCCGCTGACCCTGTCTGTGGTCCTCAGACTCCCCTCCTGGGGCCCCTTCCTGGCTGGGAGCAGACCAAGGAAATGTTGAAATCGCCAGCAATCTGGGGGAGGGGTCCAGGCCACCCAGGGCTTCCCCACTGGAAGCTGCTCCCCCGCCCAGGCCCATGCTCCCCCGCCCAGGCCCAGCTGGATTATCCAGGGGGGAGGAGGGGCAGAACAGTTGGCAAGTGTTAGGCCTGAGGAGCAGAGGAGGGGGTGGCGGTTCCAAGCAGAAGCCCTCTGTGGACTGCTCAGATGCTTGTGGTTATAAGCCTGGGTGGGTCATCTCTCTCTACTTTGAAAGGGAAATGGCTCTCAGAGAAGTGGGGTGTGTGTGTGCGTGTGTAGAGGAGAGATGGGATAGGTGGTTATGCTAGGTCATTTCTGTGGAGCCAGTGGGGTATGGTGGTGACCAAAAAGGCAGTGCCGATTAGCCCTCCCTCCACTAAGCCCAGCTAATGCTGGCTGTCACCCTCCCCGTCACTACCACTGCCCCTCCTGCCTCTTCCTCAGCAACTCGAGTTTTCTGCTTCCTCCTGACCGCTCAGTTCCATCCCTGCTGGCACCCCAGCCCTCACTCTGCGTTCACTCACCCCGTGTGGCCTCTGCCTCCTCCTGGGTTCCAGGCACTGCCAGGGTCACTGGGGATACGGTGGAGGACAAAACACAGGGGTCCCCCTCTGGCTCCAGAGCCACCCCCAGACTAGGATCCCTAACCTAATAGCTCCCCTCCCAGTCTTCCCAAACCCGAGTAAAGGGAGCCACCACCCCGACAGGACTCGCTCTCTCCTGTCCCAGCCAGGTCTTGAACTATACACCCACTACTCAGCTCTAACTCGCAAATCTACTCCATCCTTGCTCCTAATCCTAACTTGTTCTAGTCTATACGGTTGTTAGCAAACAGCTGTGATAGAGGCCTCTTCAGAGTTGGGGCTTCCTTGCAACCCCGAGGGCAGTTAGAGAAGCAGAGGGTGAAGGCCGGAGATCAGCCGCTCACCCTGTGCTGCTCACCCCGTCCTGGGCCACTGCTGTGTTGGCCCCGCAGAGGCCCTCTCCCGGGCTGGGGTGCCCTCTAGTGCCCACTGAGCATGCAACAGCCCGCCGCCTAGGAAAGGGACAGCTCTCTGCAGGGGGCTGACTAGACATGTGCCCTCTGAGGGGCCCGAGGGCTCAGCTGGTCGTCTCCCAAACACCACTCCAGGACACTGCGACTCAGCTGTCTGCAGAAATATCTCAGAACCATCTTCCAAATAGTTCTTCCACTTAGCTCTTGGATCTCACAGCTGTTTCTGAATAGGAAAAATTTTAAATGTTTCACTGAAGTCCCTCCTACTGCAGTTTAGCTCCTTCCTAGTGGAAGGATGGAAACCAGTGGCCACCTCTCTCATTACTACAATGCTGTATGCTCCAAGAGCTTGGCTAGCTGACCTGTGGCCTTTCACCCTCTCCTCTCCTGCTCTTCCCCTTGTGGCCATTTCCCCCTACAATGGAATGGAGGCAGGACGAGAAGGGAAAGAAGGGAAACATCTCAGCCTGGAGCCTTGGTTCCACAGGGAGGAAAGGTGGCAGCGTAGCAGTGAGCCAGAAAGAGGGGTGTGACTTCCCTGAGAACGACATGAGCGCCCATACCCATCATATCAGGAAAGCTCTGCATCTTGATCACCAAGGAAGGAGGCAGGACCAGAGGGGGGGGTGTGGTGTTTGTGATGAGGGGCCAGAAGGCTCGCTCTGCAGTTTCTGACAGGTGTCAAAGTGATCGAGAGAGGCCAGCTCTGTTTAGGGCTAACCGGAAAGTGCCCCCAGGTGCCAGGTCCTTGGCAGGCCCCTCGTGGGCTCTTAGCACTGCTGCTGCTCCTTCACTAGGAAAGTACAGGCGGTTCCTGCTAAAGACAGCAGGCCAAGAAAGCCTGCCCTCTCGTGGCTCTCTCGCCCTGTGCTCAGAACACTCCATTTGCCTTTACACATCAGGATGTGTCGCATGAGAACAAAAAGATAAGGGATGCCTCAACAGGTCAGACCTCTGTCTCAGGGCCATCATGGATCAGGACGATGGGGCCTCCCTGACAGTAAACATTATTATTGTTATTATTTTGTCTCTAAGGCCCACAGGTGTTCAATTAATGATTGTTGGAGTGACTTGAGTCTCTTGCTTCCCTTAAAGCCCTGTCTGAAATATCGTTGTTGAACTAACCTACACATCTGTCGAACCTGTTCATTGTTCTCATGGTACCTCTTGAGACGTGAGTTCCATATGCCTACAGCCTTCCTCCCTGTCAGGTCTAATGCTAAATTGTTCTCTCAAGTTACAGTATTCATTAGTTGATCAAAGTCCATAACCCTAATCTCACCCTTGCAGTTCTGATTTTTTTTAAATCATGTCTGCTTTAGACTTCTTTCCCCATTGGAGAGGCCTAAACTTCTCTGATCATCTTCACATAGCAGCCATTCCTTTCAGTGGCCCTCCATACCTCCCCCAGCTCCATCACAGCTTTCTAAGTGCCCACAGCCAGAGGGCCAGTAGCAGATGACCCCAGGCTCTACCAACGGCAGAGTAATAAGACCTGTTTGTGGCCAGCGCCCATTTCCCTAATGACGCATTCTGCTGGCCAGAGCAGTAGGTTGAGGAACTGGGCTCCCTCACTCGGGTTTTAACTAGTACCCTAGGGCTCGTCACCAGGCAATTAAATTCTCCGTGAACACATGACCCCACTAGTGCCTTCTAGGTGGGTTGCTCTCAGGTGCATCCTGGTCATCTGTGCATTTGACAATGTCACTGTTAACTTTCAAATGCATGATTTAGAAGAGTTGATCAGGTAGGCTCACATCCCGGGAGTCTCTGGGAGACCCCACCACTAATCTGAGTCCCTGTCTAGCTCATCCGCTTTTATTTTTCCATGGCAGTTTAATTTCTGTGACAAAATATTCCTCCCCATCCCACTCATGTTTAGTTTTGTAAAACTAAACTTGGTGAATAGCGTTTTAAGAATTCTACACAAATCACAGCCTCTGTTACTCCTGGTCACAAACTTATCAACTCCCTGAAAACTCTTTTTCAGCAAGGGGTGCTCATCTTGCTGAAAAAGAGATGAGTATGTATGAGAACTGTGAAAAAGTATGAGAACTGTGTTACTTTTTCTCAGGTGGTTTGCTTAGGTTGCAGTAATGTGTTCTGCCCTCAGCCTGACACAGAGGCTCACTGTCTACAGTTCTGAGCTGCACCTTCTTCCTGACCCCCCATCGCAGACATGCAACTTGCACAGCACTGCAGAGCTCAGCATGCTCACACCCAGCCCTCCCTGCTGGGCAGTGTCTGACCAACCCCCTGCCGGTCTACTCTTGTCTCCTCTTAGGAGGTTCGTCCACACACTGGTCCCTTCCTCTCCTCGGTCTTGCTGTGTTGGGAGCTTTAGTAGATCACACCCTTCCCCCCAAGTCCTATTCACGTGCACGTGCACACACACACACACTTTCACCTTTAAAATCCTTGTCCTCCCTCTCTGATTTCTCTCAAGTCTTTGTTCTGTCTCCTCAGGGAACCTCCCTTGGCTCCATCTGTCAGCCAGAACACAGCCCACATCATAGCTGAGGAGCACAAAGCATGGCCTCTAGAGCTAGCCGGGGACCCTAGAAATCACCCAGAAGTACAGCTCCTTCCTTTCATAGATGAAGAAACTGAGGCCCGGAAAGGAAAAGGCACTTAGCCAAGGTCAAGAAGTCATAGTGGCCCTCTAGGGACAAACCTACGCCAAGGAAAAGAAAAGCCTGGAGTCCTGAAGTGGATGTGTCCTGCCAGACACTTGCCTGTCCTTGCGTGTCCCCCATTCACTCCTGACACATCCATGTGAGCAGCCAGTGCTTATGTCCCTCCTCGCCCTACCTTATGAATACCTTTTGGGTTTCGTTGTGTGACATCACCCACCCCCTCGCTGTGGTCCATCATTTCCTTTAAGACACAACTCAAGGGCTACTTCTTCCAGGAATAATTGCTCTGACTTTATAATTGCCCCATTTTGCATCACCTTCCACCATTGTGTGTTCAGGTTATACTGCCATATCATGTGCTTGATTATATAACACTTGTAATGGATATTTCAAGTATATGTGTTTTTGCCTCTTTAACTAAATTATAAGCTCCAGGAAAGGAGAGATCATGCCTTCTATGTATTTTGTTTTGTATACCCACAATAACTGGCAAGAGACTTGGTACACTGCTGGGATTCCATAAAAAGTGTTCAGTTAATGGATAAATGGATGTGGCACTAGAAGCAATTATAAGTTGCTGACTTCCAAGCTGGAGCAGAAAGGGACTGTCACAGTTGTGTGTAGGTTCTGAAAATCAGAGGGACTGGAAGAGCTGTGAGAAGGGTATGTCTAGGGGACCACGAGGTTAGAGAAGAAGGGATGGAGGCGAGAGGAAGGGGAGGTAGGGGACTGGGTGGGGTGGAAAGGCCAGTGCTTGCTGGTGTACACATGGCCCCGTGACAGCATGGACTGACTGACCCCATGGCCATGCCCAGACCTCTGGGCTTGGTGGTCTTGTTCCTGGGCAGGCTGAGGCCTTACAAGGCCCCCAGCGTGTTTTGCTCTCGATGGGCCTTCAGTACTAATCAGCTGTGTCCTCTCTGCCCTCCTTATCTCCTCCCCCTAGAGCCGAAGGACGAAGTGGAGGTGTCAGATGATGGTGAGTGCTGGCCACCTGTCCTCGGGTTGGCTCGAGGGGTGGAGGGGGCGAGCAAGGGATCTGATGGCTCACACTCATCCCGACCCCCACCCTACAGATGAGAAGGAGCCCGAGATCGACTACCGGACGGTGACAGTCAATACCGAACAAAAAGTGTCTGACTTCTATGACATCGAAGAGAGACTAGGATCGTAAGTAGAGTGGGAAGCACGCTCCGGGCCCCAGGGTGAGGGTGGCGCAAGTCCCGCAGTTAATTCCTGGGTGCTGCCAACTCCCCAGCCTGAGATGCTTCTAGAATCAGGAGGGACTGACCCTGTCAGCACCTCCATGAGAGCATCACTCACCAGGGCTCTTTTAGGAGTTGTTGGTGCAGTTCTGCACTGGCCCAACTCTGTGAAAGCCTTGGGCAAGTCCTTCCTTTTCTGAGCCTCACTTCCCCACACAGGACTAAACCGAGGGGACTGGGTCTGGATAGGACTGTCTTTAGGATCCCTTCCATTGGATCCACAGAAGTCAGTTGAGCCTGATCAGCAATTCTTGGTTTGTGCTTCAGTAAACGCACACCCTTGAAATGCACAGCTGGTCATCACTGCTCACTTTATGAACTTGGTCCACGCTCTTTCTTCTGGCTCCTCCCTGGGGTGTGGACCCCAACCCTGAACCCTCGTCACAGCCAAGCCATCCCCCCGAGTAGCAGCACCCAAAGCTGTCCATTTCCCCCCTAACTCTCTATCCCTGGGGGAGTACAGGAGGTGGAAGAAAAAGGAATGGGCTCAACTTTTATTTCCAGTGGGTTTCTGGGAACTGAAGGAGCGACACCAACCTTGTAACAGCTCTGTGAAAGGAGCCCACACTGTCTGTGGGGGTTGTGTCAAAGGCACAGCACACCCCGTCAACCCATAGCGGGAAGCAGGGTCCTTCCTGGGCTGTCTCCAGGGGACAGGTGCTGGAGAGTTGAGTGGAAGGAAGGCAGCCACTCAGAAATTCTCTGTCTTGGGGAAGGACTTCCTCAACCTGACTTCATGGGTCCCTCTGCGGGGAATGGGAGAGAAGTCCATCAGCCAAGATTGAGGCCTCAGGCCAAGGAAATGACAATTCTGAAAGAACAGCAAGACTGGACAGTGCTCGGGTGGGACGATGTGGGCCAGGCACAGGCTGAGGTCAACAGTGATGGAGAGTAGGTTTGTCAGTATTAGAAATGCACTTCATTGATCTAGAGCTGGGGCTGGCAAACTTTTTCTGTAAGGGGCCAGATAGTCGCTATTTTAGGTTTTGTGGGCAATATGGTCTATGTTGCAACTCCTCCACTCTGCCAATAAAGCACAAAGGCGGCCGTAGACACTGTGCACACAAATGGGTGTAGCTGTGTTCCCATAAAACTTTATTTATAAAAAGAGGCGGGCCAGATTTGTCTCACAGGCCAGAGTTTGCCAACCCCAATTCAGTGGAAAGCTTGGCTAAATTTGCCTTTTCTCTCCTCCCCACTTTTCTTTGCAGTGGGAAATTTGGACAGGTCTTTCGACTTGTAGAAAAGAAAACTGGAAAAACCTGGGCAGGGAAATTCTTCAAGGCATATTCAGCAAAAGAGAAAGAGACTATCCGGCAAGAGATCAGCATCATGAACTGCCTCCACCACCCCAAGCTGGTCCAGTGTGTGGATGCCTTCGAAGAAAAGGCCAACATCGTCATGGTCCTGGAGATGTGAGTGGCCTGCAGCCCAGGCACTGTGGGTCCGGGAGCCCCACATGTGTCTCCCCCACTGGCTCACCCCAGCCCCTCTGCGCCAAGGTGCAGAACACTGCAGGCAGGGGTGTGAGATGCAAGTCTCACTATGCTGTATGGCCAGGTGCTGACTGCTCGGAACAGCAGGTCTGTGTACAGTACTGGCCCTGCCCACTCTCCAGCAGCCCGGCTGCAGCCCCCTGCTCATTTCTATAACAAACTAGCAGATCTTTGAGGACCCCTGCCCCCTGTTCACGCATCTCCCCGTGAAAGGGCCAACGCTCTCCATAGGCTCCTTGGTTTCATTCAGGGGCGTTCTGACCTAGAGGTGGCTTTAGAGTGGAAGGGGAGGGACAGAGCAACTTCCTGACTAGCCTGCGAAAGAGGAGGGCGCCCAGGGCTGCGAGCTCGGCATGGGGAGTGTAACCTTCCTCCTTGCTGTGCTCTGCATGCCCGTCCACGCTTGTTTGTACCCTTGACTTCTCGCTCATCAAAGACAACTCACTCACTTTCTGTGCTGGGTTGTACGAAGGCAGGGAGATGGATCAGATGACCTCCAGCCAAGGCTTTCCTGGAATCCGTCGTTTCCTTTAGTCCCAATCCGCCACCTCCCTCACCTCTGAACCACCGGCTCACATATGCGCACACACACATGCACACACGCATGCACAAATGCACACATACACGCACACACAAACACATATGTACACACACACACAAATGCACATACTGGCATCAGTAAGCCAGGCATCCTCCACAGTGTCTGTATTTTCTAAGAGTCTCCTTTCCTTTTTTTAATCTGAATTTTTTTGAACATATGATACAGTCGCATCAAAAAATATAAGAAAATGCGCAATGAAAGGTCCCGTTCCCACCCCTGTCCCCCATCTACCCTGTTTCCACGCCCGACAGGCAACCAATTTTATTGGTTTTGTTTGTATCCCTCCAGGGCTTCTTTATGAAAATACAAGCATATGTGATACAAGTGTTCTTATTTTCCCCTTTTAACACAAAGGTCGCTTGTACTTACTACTCTTCTATACTTTGCTTCTTCTCATTCAGTGGTTTATTTTGGAGATAGTCCTGTAGCAGTAGCTAGTGAGCTTCCTCATTCTCCTGGCTCCACAGGGTGTCATCGCAGGCATATGCAACAGTTTATTTAAGCAATCTTTTGATAAGAGGTTGGATGGTTTCCAGGCTTTTGCGTTTACAAACAAGCAATGTTTGTAACCTTGTACACACATCTTTTCACTCATGCCTGTGTACATCTGTAGGATAAACTCCCAGAAGTGTGGGAATGTTACCAGATACATACCCAGGTCCTTTACTCACCATACAAGAGGGGCCAAATAAAAACTGGAATGCCAGGCTTATGGCAAGGAAAGAGTTTTTATTTTGGGTGACGTCAGCCAGGAGACGAGAGCTCTCATCTTTCGAGAGCTCCCAAAAGATGGGAGGCAAGGGGTTTTCAAGGTTGCGAGTTGGGGTTTTAGGTGGGGCAGCAGGAGCATGTGGCTGTGCTGGTTGGCACCTTCCCCCCAGCCTGTGTTTGGCCTTGAAGACTGAATTTCTTTCCCTTGACTGTCGGGACTTTTCTGGTTAGTTTTCATTTTCAGCCTGCGTTTGGCCTTGTGAGGCTGAATCTTGATGTCAGGACCTTGACTTCCTGGGAAAGACAGCTCACTCATATACTAAGGAGGGACAGAAAGACTTGGTCAGTTTTAAACAACAGTTGATTATGCTGAATATGCACAGCTGCAGTTAGCAAAGCTTATTTCAAAGTTTTTGCTAACTTCTTTTAGCCCAGGGAAGATTTTTTAACTCCTTTGTGCTCGGTTTCAGGAGTGCTGGATCAAGGGGTATGTGCATTTGAAATTTTTAGAGATATTGTGAAATTGTCTTCAGCATCCTTGAATTGCTCACCACAAGCTTCAGGGATCTCAGGCCTTGGGAGAGGACTCTGTCAACATCTTGGCCTTCTTTCCCAGGAAAGACGAGGCCAGTAAGACATCCCGAAGCTTGAGGTCTGAGTCTCTCCCCTCACTCCATCTTTCAGTTTATGTTTTTTTAGGAAGCACAGTAGTGGTTAAGAGCACAGACTTGAGTCCCATAAACCTCACTTCCATCCCAGCTCTGCCTCTTACTTGTTATGCGACCTTGAATAAGTTACTCGACTGTGCCAATCCTTAGTTTTATTAACTGTGAAAAGAGGATATAAACCACCTCATGAATGCTGTGGGGATTAAATGGAATAATGTATGTCAGGCGTGGTGACCTATAATTGGGAGCTATTCTTAGTTGTATGAGGCATTCGTTGACTTTTTCTGTATCCTGGTCTTTTTTACACTTAAAATTATTTTGTGAGCATTTTAACACCCAAATAGGTGTTGGGGAACAAATCCTACTATTCAAGAGACCTGGTACTGTTGAGCCATTATTCTGTAATTGTTAAATCCTTCCAATGAGAAGAGGTATTTCAATTAGACTCCCTTTGGGTTCTCAAATTCTGCGATGCAGTGGAACCATAAAAGATTCAAAGAAAATCTCCATTCATACCTTAGAATCTGTTCTCAGCCCCGAATTCAAACTTGCCTCCCCACTCCCAGGAAAGACTTAGCTCAGGTCTATGGCCTGACCCATCATATGCTCACAATAACCCTGTGGGCTGCAGCTTTCGTATTTGTTCTAGAACAGGTTGCTTGGTCCAGGCAGTGTGAGCGTGTGAGGACATGTGAAGAAATGTCTTATCTTTAGAAGTTAAACCTTGAGCAAGTTCGTGAGAGGGGGCAGGGAGGAGGAGGAGGCAGCCAAGCCTGGGTAAGGCCGGGCAGCAGCACCAGTGGGCAGAATACCATACTTAGCTTGGAATTGGGAGCTGGCAAGCTGGATGGAAAATGCGGGGAGAAAACGTAAGAAGGCTTCAGCTGATCTGGCTTTCATCGCTCCAACCCACGCCTCCCCCATGGACAGGAGCAGGTCTTCCGTGCACAGAGGCCAGAGGATTCGCCTGCACTTGGGGTAGAGATTAGTTTGCCCCTAGATAGGAACTCACCCGGAGAAGAGGGAGCAGAGTCATCATCCATCTGTACTTGCCTTCCAGCTTAAACAGACTTGGCCACTGGGAGGCGAAAGGCTGGCTTTCAGCAGTACGGTTTGCTATTCCTCTGATGGAGAAATGGAGATTAAGAGAAGGATAATGCCTGGTGATGTAGAAAAAGGAAAATGTATTTCAGGGTCCCAGCCTCCAGTTCAGCTGCCTCAGATACAGTGAGAAATCAGAATGAATGTGTCTTCAGCTGTTCTGACCTCTGATGACTGGACAAGCCCCCGTCACCATAGCAGCTTTGGTCTGAGACAGGAGTTTCTTCAGGCTCCTGGCCTGGAGTCTGGGCTCGTCCTTTTGGGAGTGCTCAGGACGTCCCTGAGCACTGAAACAGATGTGCAGTTTAGGCTGAGTCATCCATGGCCCATCTCACCTTGGTGCTACCACTTTCAAGATTTATCAAAGAACATTGAGCAGGCCACCATGAGACGAGGAGTTAGAGTGTCCAGGTACCGAGTCCCTTGAAGTGCTGTTCCTTCTGGCTGCCAATGAGGGCTGGCTGAGGTCTATAGTTTGGGGGATAAATTTGATCCCTTGGGATTAGGTAGCCTTGGCAGTAGGTATTCATTCATTCATTCATTCATTCACTCACTTACTCACTGTTAATTCGTGAAGCACACATTCCTTCTGGCCCAGTCTCGGCCCTCGGCATTATCACATCTCTGTGGGTGGCAGCTTCTTTCCACCCATAGTCTTGAGCATTTTGAAGAGAAACCTATATAGAGCCATTAATCATGTTTGTGTAACCCCTTCCTTCCTAGAAAATGGACCACAGGAACAGTTTTCAGAATATATTAAATATATTTAAATAGGTATGAACGTATATTGAATAGGTCACCTCTAGAAATGCAGCAGTCATTATCTCCGTGGCTCAGATTTCTACACTCATTGCCTCAGACATTCCAAGGACACTGCCAATAATGGTTTCTTGCTTTTTCAGAATATTTCAAATTTAAAAGCAAACATTTTGGGGCACCTTGTCTGTGCCAGATATTTCCAGGTGTAAAGAAGGGTCTACAGAAGAGCCAGACCTTGTTCAGACATATTCTCAAACAACTTTAAGACAACACAGACTCGATACAAAAAGTGCAGAGACACAGCTGTGGAAGCCAGGGAGGGAAAGATCATCTCGCATGGGGAAATCAGGAGTGATTCCTCAGAGGACAGGAATTTCAGCTGGCCTCCCAGGCTGATAATTGAGTAAGCCAGTGTTTCCCACACTTGTCTGGTCATAAGAAGGACCTGGGGTACTTATTAAAAATGTGGACCCTGGGGGCGGCCAGGTGGTGTAGCGGTTAAGTGTGCACGCTCCGCTGCGGCGGCCCAGGGTTCGCCGGTTCGGATCCTGGATGTGCACTGATGCACTGCTTGGCAAGCCATGCTGTGGTGGCGTCCCATATAAAGTAGAAGAAGATGGGCACGGATGTTAGCCCAGGGCCAGTCTTCCTCAACAAAAAAGAGGAGGATTGGCATCGGATGTTAGCTCAGGGCTGGTCTTCCTCACACACACACACACACAAAAATGTGGATCCTCAGATCCCTCCCAAGGGGAGGAGCTGGAGAATCTGTATTTTCAAGAGCCCCTAGAAATTCTTAAAAAAAAAAAAAAAAAAAGCATTGATAATTAACATTATTGAGTACCTTAGTATGTGCCAGGCACTTCTAAGCACTTGAATTCACTCACTCAGTCTTCACAGCAACCCTGTGAGGTGGTGCTGTTTTTATCTGCATCTTACAGATGAGGGAATTGAGGCACAGAGATGTTAGGAAGCGCCTGAGACCTGAGAACGGGGATTCGAGTTTGACTTGGAGCCTCCCTCGATGGAGAGCAATAGAAACGGAGGGCTTGAGGGCAAGGCGCCACCTGCTGGCCGCCCAGGGACCTCTGTCTCCCTTGGTTCCAAAGCTTTGGTTCTAGCGCCCTCCAGTGGCTACTGGCACAACCTGACCTTTCCCAGCTCGGCCCTTCCAGAAGTGAAAGTGTTTGTCGTGTGGTAATGGAGGCAGACTGGCTGTGGTGTGCTGGCCCCATGGTGCATCCCTGTCTGTCTCTCCCTCAGGGGTCAATGACAAGACCCACTTGGCCCACGGCAGGTTGTCAAACGATAATTAATACTTGCTGAGCACCTACTGTGTGTCAGGCGTGATGCTTTACAAAAGTTCCTTCATTCCTAACAACTCTGTGAGGTAGGGACAGGTTAGGAAAGTGGGGCTCAGAAAGGTTAAGTAACGTGCCCAAGGTCACACAGCTTATAAAAGGCAGAGACAGGATTCAAACTCAGCTCTTTCCCTTCTTCATGATGACTCCCCTTAGAAGTGGGAAGGCCCTTGGAAGAGGACAGGCCCCAGAATGAAGCCCACCCAGCCTTTTTCAGCTGGTAAACCTACAGATCATTGTAGAAAAAAGCTTACTGATGTCTGGATGCTAGATAAATTACCAAGGAGATGACTTAAACTTTCTGAGCACTGAGCAAGGAAGGTGGGTCAGATGCCTGGGACAGAGGAACAGAGAGGACCCGTGCAACTCATTTACACTGAGGGGCAATATACCGGCTGGCTGTAGCCTCTGGGGCACTCCTTAGCAGAAGATGCCCGCTGTGGATGCCCAGGATCCAAAGTCTATCCAGGCAGGAAGGATGTACTACATTGCCCGCGTGCACAAGGGAGCAGGCAAGACAAGTTAGTCATGGCTGGAAGGAGTAAACTGATACTATAGACTCAGCCAGAGGAAGCAAATCAATCACGGCCGTAAGTAGAATGGGTTACAGCCAACAAATTTTAGAAAACGTGCTGAGGCTCCTTATTATTGAACGTATTTTTCTGTTCCTGGCCATGCAAAACAAGTACTATATTTTAAGTTTCAATTCTCTATGACTAAAAGTCCCAGCTGGAGTGTAAGAATGATCCCTTACACATCTGTCATCATTTGGGGGAAGGAGGTTACCTGGCCATTACCCTTGTTGCTAAGGATTCATGTCTGGGTCCCTCAGTTCATGACCACCCCTGAAATTGCCCAGCCCAGATGCTTCCCTGAATCCTCCAACAGCTCAGTGGGCACAGGCAGGGTCCCCCAAGCAGGATACCAGCAGGCCTGGGCCCTCTTCACATAATGGAAGGTTGGGACCAGTGTAATGGGACAGTGGCCTGGACTCAGAAAGCTGCGAAAAGTGCCCAGCACCCCCATACCTGGGCTTTCCTGCCAGTCGCCCCTCCCCCTGCCTGCCCTTGGCCAGACTCCCGGCCAGCCCCGGCTGCCCTACCCTGTAGTCTGACCACCCTCTGTCCCGCAGTGTTTCGGGGGGCGAGCTGTTCGAGCGCATCATCGACGAGGACTTTGAGCTGACGGAGCGGGAGTGCATCCAGTACATGCGGCAGATCTCGGAGGGCGTGCAGTACATCCACAAGCAGGGCATCGTCCACCTGGACCTCAAGCCCGAGAACATCATGTGTGTCAACAAGACGGGCACCAGGATCAAGCTCATCGACTTCGGGCTGGCCAGGAAGCTGGGTAGGGCCGATCCTCCTCTCCTGTTGTCACCAACATGTTGTTGGCAGTGGCTGTGGCCATCTGTTCCCCACACTGGGTACTAGCGGGAATGCTCAGTATTGGAGTTAAAATCAGAAACCTTGGAGCCTCTCAGGTGCGAATCCTGCCCCTCCCCTTTGCTAGCTGCGTGACTGTCAGTCTCAAATCCCTCATCTGTAAAATGGGGTCATAGTAGTACCCACCCCGTAGAGTCGTGAGGGGATCCAGTGAGGTGACATGGGTAAAGTGATCAGAGCAGGGCTTTGCACACAGTAAGCACTATGTAGGTGTTAGCTCTTTATTTTATTATTATTATTATTATCATTATCATTATCCCCTCTTGTATTTTTCACTCTGGTGCCTTCAGCAGCAAAACTCATTTTGGAGATGGTGCATCCTCATCTTTGCATCACACTGTACAGTTTCCAGAGCTCTCTCATACTTCCTCTCGTTTGATTCTCACGGCAACCCTGTGAGGTAGACAGGGTGGATTTTATGAGCCCCACTTTATAGACGAGGAAACCAAGATTCATAGTAGCTGTGCCCGCCAGGTCCCGCCAGGAGCCAGGGAGGTGCTGGGCCTAGAATAAGGACCCAGATCTGGTTCAGGATTCTCTGACGCTCCTCTGTATTCCTGCCCCGGGGAGGGGGGTGTGATGGGGGATGGTGGTCGGCGTCTTGTACCCAGCCCTGAAGTCATTTTAGTCGGTGACTGTCTGCATCACACTCCGCCTCCATCCACCCTGCGTATGTAGCTCTTCCATGTCTCAGGAATTGAGGAAATAGCTTTACCCTCCAACTTCTGACCACTGCCCTATTAACAAGGAGCCGGAGGCCGCGTGCAGGCTGGCCTGTCTTTCACCACCCTGGGGGGAGCTAATGCCACCTGGTCAATCTCCTCCCAGGAGACCAGTCCTGGTTGAGGCCACGTGGGCTGTAAAGAGGAAAGTGAGGGAGTGAGGTCCTGCCAGGCTGTGACCCGCACAGTGATCGGCGCCCTGAGGCTGGGCGAATACACCTCCTCTGCTTTCTCCTGCTGAAGGCGTGGCGTGGGGGCAACGGCTGGTGGACAGGGCCTGCCTTCAGACAGGAACCACCGATGATTTAAACAAATAGTGCACCCCTGACCTCAGGACCTGGCAGTGTCAGAGCCCAAGGGACACAATGTGTAGGCTCTCATGGTGAGGCGATATGTGGGGACAGTGTGTCCACGAAGGACCAGAGAACTGGGAGGGTTAAAACCTAGCAGGAAGGGTTCAGGTTGGAGTGGGAACAGAGCTTCCACATCTGAGGGCTGTGACATGGTTTGTTGTAGAACCTTTGCTGTGGGCTCTGTGGTTAGACAAGATCAGGTGTGGCCCACAGGCCAAAGGTGTGCCCCCCCACCGCTGAAGAGGTCCTCCAGGAGGGGTACCTGTGAAAGCTGGTGCCTTTGTGCATACTACCCTGCACCTCTGAGTCCGGTATGGCTCAGAGGCACCACATTGGTTAAGGTTTTCCTCAGCTATCCTCCAGGCGGCTCCCGGGAGGAGAGACAAGACGCTACACGTGGTGAGGCCGTGGAGTGGGGTGGGGGTGGGGATGGGGGGGGACATGGCTCAGGAGTCAGACCACCTGGGTGTAGGTACTGGCCACCACTTATTAAATCACTCCATTGCCCTCGGCCTCTCTTTCCTGCTCGGGAGCATGGGAATCATCCCTCCCTCTTAGGGTTGTCGAGAGTGTTACACAGGAAAATCCTTGTAAAGCAGACAGCAGGTATGTGGGACATAGTGAGTGTTAGGGATTATTATCAAGCACAGGTCACAAGCCCTGCCTCAGGGAACTCATGGGAGAGACAGACACATGCACCACCATTGGGGGCAGGGGCTTCAACAGCCTCTTCTTCCCACCCCACCCCGCTCAGGGCATTTGAGGTTCCACGGATGCGTCGATGCATTTGTTTCATGGGGATGCTGAGTGTCTTTGTGCCATTCTCCAAGGACAGAGCAGCTGAGGGCCAAGCCTTGTCTCTGTCCGTCCGGGGTTGGGCCCAACGCACAGATGAGGGCAGCCGCTTACTGCAAACTGGCTCCGGGCTGTTCTGGTGACTGTCTCCATCCTTCTTACAGAGAATGCAGGATCTCTGAAGGTCCTCTTTGGCACCCCAGAATTTGTGGCACCTGAAGTGATCAACTATGAGCCCATTAGCTACGCCACAGACATGTGGAGCATCGGGGTCATCTGCTATATCCTGTGAGTCTTGGGGCACACGGGGGAGGAAGCAGAGTTCCACAGGAGGGTCCCCAGGCTGCCCTGATACTGAAGGCGTCAGGATGGGTCATGATGGGGAGCCTGCCCCACAGTTAGGAGGGCGGCAGGCTCCCATCTCCCTCCCCACCAGCCTGCCCAGCTCCTATAGTCCTGATGCGCTGAGCAGCCCATGTCACACTTCTGTAGGAGCCTCTGGCTCCACACACCGAGATCCCCATCCTCACCATCCCTGATGCTGGCCAGCCTGGGGCCTTTGGTCAGGAGGGTGTGAATGTGGCCAGTACCAAGTAATTTACCTTCAGGTGTGTAGGCGGGATCACAAAGGTGGGAGGGAGCCCAGGTGCGCTTCTCCTGTGGGTGTCATCGTTGTCTTCCGAGGCAGCACCCTGTCCTCACGGGAGGGGGACTCCAACTGCCAGCCTCGTCTCTGAGTCCAGTATATGCACCGATGAATAAGCACTTTTGATGAGCCTTCAGCAGGGCCAACAGACACCAGAAAACCACACGGTAATTAGAATCGAGAAATCAGGTGGAAAATAGCCATTTCAGTTAACAATGCTGGAGAAAACAAGTCACGTAGACTAGTGCTTTGCAAACTTGAATATGCATGAATCCCCTAGGGCTCGCCTTAAATTGCAGGTTCTGATTCAGAAGGTCTGCGGGACCTGAGATTCCACATTTGTAAGAGGTTCCAGGTTGCCAATGGTGCTGATCGAAGGATGGTACCAGGCTCTAGAACGCACCCTGTTGGTGGGTCTCACGGATTGAGTCTCTGAGCCTGGGCTGCAGACAGTCATCAGCCTCAGAGGCAGCCCCTAAACTTGTATGGCAACACACAGTTGTGGGATGGTCTCCCAGAAGATACAGATAGGCATGCTTGCATTTTGAAAAAATATTTTTTGTTGTCAATACAACAGGAAAAATTAGGGGCCGGCCCCATGGCTTAGCGGTTAAGTGCAAGCGCTCCGCTACTGGCGGCCCGGATTCGGATCCTGGGTGCGTACCGACGGACTGCTTGTCCGGCCGTGCTGAGGTGGCGTCGCACATACAGCAACTAGAAGGATGTGCAACTATGACATACAGCCATCTACTGGGGCCTTGGGGAGAAAAAGGGAAAAAAAAAAAAGGAGGAGGATTGGCGATAGATGTTAGCTCAGGGCCGGTCTTCCTCAGCAAAAAAAGAGGAGGATTGGCATGGATGTTAGCTCAGGGCTGATCTTCCTCACAAAAAAAAAAAAAACAAAACAGGAAAAATGAAACATTTCGTAGAAAACTTGAGGAGAATCTCTAAGAATACTTTCTCAGACCCCAGTGTGAGAAACGGCTCCAGGTGAGTCTGCTGCTCAGCCAGGTGTAGGAACCACTGTTACAAAAGCGTTACAGAAGTGGAGCGTGCAATGTGGCTTTGTTTGTGCATTGTGGCTTTTTCACATGCTCGGGAGTTGTCCTCTCACTGTGGCCTGTTAGAACTGCCTCCCTCAGTTGAACATGTGTCACGGGTTCTGTACCCTAGAGAGTCATCTTCTTCTCTGCCCGGGATCACCTCCACCACCACAGCCTCCCCCAGAGCAGTGGAGAAGAAACACCCTGGCCAGGAGTATGTTTCCCTGCCTCTCCCTACCCAGCCCCCTCCTCCTACCCTGGCCACACTCTCCCTACCCCAGCCCCACCTCCCGACCCGGCCCCCCTCCCCCGGGCCCCCTCTCTCTACCCCAGCACACCCTCTCTATACCCCAGCCACCCCTCTCCCTACCCCATCCCCCTCTCCCTACCCTGGCCACACTCTCCCTGCCCCAGCCCTACTCCGGCAGACAGGGAGCTGATGTGTAAAGAAAACGGCACCTGATTCTGTGCTCCTGGCTCCCTTGGTGAAAAGTAAGGAAGCGTGGGCCCCGCCTGTCCCTTCTGGGGCTGTGCCAGGCTAGATGGTGCTCACACTGGACCCCTGGTCGCTGGGCAGACACCTGACCCTTGAGAAACAGTCTTTGGTCTGCTCGTCTGTTCAGACCCAGCTGTCCTGTGTCCTGGCTTGGTTCCTGGGTCCCTCTGCAGCTGTCATGGAGGCTCGCATCACTGGCTTCAGTTGATTTTCCCACTGCTATGGGATCGGGGTCATCTGCAGCCATGGATTTCCCCTTGGGCTCTTGTTTAATTCTCAGAACAAACCTGGGAGTGGCTTGTAGCAGGGAATCGATCTTCATTTGACATTGAGGTGACCCTGGCCAAGGAAGCCATGGCCATCTACTTCCCACAGTCTTAGAGGGTGACCCCTGTCCCAGTTCTCCCAGGACTTATGGGTTTCCCAGGACACAGGACTTTCAGTGCTAAGGCAAGGACAGTCTCAGGCAAACTAGGGCATTAGTCACTCTACTGGTCAGGAGCAGGGCGGTGACTAGGGTGCTCAGTAGATTTCCACAGTGAACCACCCATGTAACCTACAGCAGATCAAGAAACTGAACATCACCAGGGCCCCTGCAGCCCTGCTGGTGCCCATCCTGATTCCCAGCCCCCAGAGGTAACCATCATCCTCACGTCTAACATCATGCCTTAGTTCCGCCTGATCTTGTACTTTATGTAAACAAAGGAGTGATACAGAAAGAAGTGTCTGGCTTCTTTTGCTCAACATTGTTTGTGAGATTCATTCAGATTATTGTGTGTAGTTGTAGATTGTCATTCTCAGTGCTGCGTAGTATTCCACTGTGTGACTGTCATCCAATTTATTCATCTGTTTTACGTGGATGGGCTTTTCAGTAGATTCCAGTTTGGGGTATTACAAGTATTCTGGTGCATGTCTTTTAGTGAATATATTTATGCATTTCTGTTGGATATATAATCTAAAACTAGAATTACTGGGTCATAAGAGTACTTTATTTTAAAATGAAAATTCTTTTAGGTGGAGGAACATAATAATTTGGATAATATGTTATACTGTTCACTAGATTACTTTTAAAGCTAAGACTAAGAAATAGGGAAGACCTCTCTGAAATAGGAAGACAATAATTGTGATGAATGGGGCCCCAGCCTAAAAGTCTTTGGGCAGGCGATGCCAGGAAGGGGGGAGACATATGTCTGCCTCAGGGAGGCAGGTGAGGAGTGGGCACAGGTCAGCCCTGCACAGTGTCCTGCGGCCTCACCAGCGTCCTCCATCCTGCACCCACCACTGTGGGCTGCTCTGCCCGCTGGGACTTTTCCAGGCTGGCTCTCACAGCAGGGGCTGAGGTCTAGGAGTTCCACTCCTGAGCTGGGGCTCTCAGCAGAGCCTGTGGTGCTAAATACAAAAGTTGCAGCCAACTGGACTGCTTCCTTTCGGTTCCTGCTATGCAAAATTCTGGAGCTGCTGCTGGAAGCCCCCAGAAGAGGTGCTCTGGCGGCCCCCATATGCCTTCTGTCCTTTGGAGCTTGGTCATCTGTCTAATGGTCCCTGTTCGGGCCGCCGTCCACATTTGTAACATGTAACCTCCCATGGATCTCCTTTCTGAGGCCAGTGAGAGAGGGGGAGGCCAGGAAGTTGGAGGGGGATGGGTGATAACTCGTTTATTATTCAACACGTGTTTGGTGCATGCCTCCCAAGTGACCAGCTCTGTCCCCGTAGTTGCTCTGACTCTGTTGGAGGAACTCTCTCTCAAACCCCTCAGAGAGGTCGGGGTAGTTCCCGCCCCAGCACTGGAGACACTGGCCCACTGCCTGCCCGGCTCTTCCAGACAGGGTAGAGATGCAGCGGGGGGGGTTGTGGCCCCAGCCTCTCACCCCTGATTCTGAAGGGAGGTAGGAGGTCTTGTGAAATCTCCCGGAGACTCTTCTGGTGTTAGCAATACCCGTTTGGTTTCTGGCAGGAGAGAAGCCCGGGGCGCTCCCGCCTCACTTCATTGTGGAGGACATTCTAAGCCTTCTCTTCTAAGACCTCCTTCCCTCTCCTGCCACCCTCTCCCCTCTTTCCTGAGGACTTGGTGTTCCCTCACTGCCTGTGGGGACACCCAACCCTGCTCTGTGCCCTGCCCTCGTCCCTACTCCAGAATTCCTTCCCCCCACCCCCAAACCAGAGTGAAGAGCCATTACTGCTCTGCTTTGTCCTCCCGACCGTCTTCCTCCTGGCTCAGTGACAGACTGCCCATTTCAGCTCATTTGCTGACCACCCACCGTGGTCCAGAGAGCCAGAGCCATCCCCACCTCAAGTCTACCTTCTGGAGACAGCAGTGCGGTGAGCTGGGGAGAAGTCCCAGTGCCCAAGCATTGGGTACCTACTCAGTCAGACTTGGGTTTGGGTGCAGGGCCCTTCAGAGGGATCCAGTAGCTCCACCCAGGGCTGCCTCTGCCCTCCCCTCACTGAACCCGGACATGCTTTCTGATTGCAGCTCCTGCCACCTCCAGGTGCCCTGCGTCCCTGCCAGGCACGGCCACCACCTGCAGGTTTTGCTTTCCAGGGACTTGGGCTGTGGTTAGTGTGACTAAACCCCGGTCTCTGCTTCCCACGCCCCTGCACAACACAATGCTCAGGCCTTCCTGTGGGACCGGGCCACCCTCTCAGATCTCCCCGCCACACCAGGGAATGAATACTTGAAGGCTAAAATGAGATGCAAGACTAACCCCTTTCTAGGCACTCAGTAGTTCTGCTGGCAAATGTGTGGTCCACTCGGCTGGCCATTCATGCAGCAGAGTTGTCTGCTGCTTGAAAAACACCACGGACAAAGTGTAGTTTGAGAGGCATTTCTGCACCCTTCTCTCTCCTGACGTTCTACCCTGCAAGCAGAACAGGCATCCACATCAGATTCCCTGGGCGAAGTTTTGCTACAGTTAGAAATTAAGAATTAAGAAATTAAAATACCCTGCAGCCATGACCTTTGTGATTCGTCAACACAGAGACCAATATTAAGCCATTAAAAATGAGCATGAAGACTCTGTAATACACTTGTGAAAGACAATGTCAGTGAAGAAACAGTAGAGCATCCAAGAAGTTGCCCACACTGGTTTTGTGAAAACCAGATAAATCCATTGGTTATGCTGGGGAGGAAAAAACTTTCCTCTACGCTCTTAGGTTCTGTTCTTGGGGGACTGCAAATCAAACTGACAAAAGACAGATTAACAAGAAAAAAAAACAGATTTAATTATGTACATATGCACCGGTGTTCACAAAGATGTGTGACTCAAGGAGGCATTTAGAATTTGGGACTTATATACTGCTTTAACAGAGAACAATAAATTGTAAAGGAATAACTAGACAAAGGAAAAGAGGTTTTGGGCTTCTGGAGGGGGTACATTGTGAGAAAGTGACTAGGAAATGTATGATAAATAAGGGTTGTTTAGCAAGGTTTGTTACGCAGATAAGAGTCTTTCTCCTCTTCCTGGTACGGTGGAGGGGACCACCTTTACAAATGGAAATTTGTGTCATGTTAACAAAGAGACATTTATATCCTGCTTTTAGACAGAAAGAGGGAGGGCAGAGAGCTAATTGCCTTCAACTCAAAATAATCCTGACGGCAAAGTGGCATATCTTGGAGTGGCATACTCTGGTCCCCTTCAGTTCAAAACTAGGTAAGACTAGGGAGAGAGGTGAGTAGTTGTGTTGTTAATGCTAAGGTTATTGTATTTGTCGATTGGGTTGATTTTTTTTTGTAAAAAGACACATGATCCTTATGCAAATTACAGCAAGAAAGAAAAAGTCCAAAAAAGAAAGTTTAAAAAAAATCCTGCAAAATCCTACCGCGTAGAAACAGCATTACTAAAATTGAAACACTCTTTGTCATCATGCTCTGCATATATTCCAAGTTTTATTTTAGAGTTGTCCTTTTTAATGGGGGAAGGCTGGGGGAGCTCAGGCAGGCAAGGAGCCAGCCGAGTCTTAGGGGGTGTTTCAGATGGATGGGCTGCCAGGAAGGAAGAGCGCCCGAGGCAAGGAGACTCCCCGCCCCCACTGTGAACATTACAGAGATTAAGCCCTATCTTTGCAGGATTACAGCTCCTAATTAGGAAAGGACATTTACAGAAGGGGACCTTCCACATTCCACAGCGGGGCTGTGTGCTTTTCCTGCAGTCTTTTGGAGTGCTGCGGGACTTCCCCACTTCTCTGTTCCAAATGGAAAACGTGAAGATAGAAGTAGGCAGGTAGCGACAAACAAGAGTCAGGCTGCTTCTTGATGGGGCTGGCTTAGGTCTCACAGGATGGCAGAGACAGGAAAAGCTGGGAGCCCCTAGGAATTCTAGCCTACCCTTGGTGTATAAAAGGGGAAACTGAGGCCCAGAGAGGGGAAAGGAGTCACATATGACAATGCCGACTTAGGGACTGATAAGCTCCCACCCTTCCCTCATTGTGAAGTGACCGAGAATGATTCTCTCCGTGCCTCCTTAAAACATGTCAGTGTCTTCCTTTAAGACACTTTAATGCCATCTACCAAAAGCCCTTACTCAAAAACACAAATATATTAGTTAGGGTGATATAATTCACATTGCAAAAGCTTTCTTCCTTTTACAAAAGGTTTCCTCAGAGGGTTTCTCCTAATAGCAAGCTTCCCTCACAGTATTTCAATGGGTTTTGTTTTATAAAACTTAGTTTTCAGGTACAGGTATATTTTATAAGCTGAGGCCTCTGGATGCCAAAACAGCTCCAAAAGGGCTTGTGTTATTGCTTATGGTGATCAATTCATAAGGATTGGGGGAAGGGACGTTAGTGAAGCCTTAACTTAGGTCGATGGCATGAAGGCCCCAGATCCATCTTACGGGGCTCAGAGGGGTCAGGGCAGGACCAGCTACATAATTTGTGGGGCCCAGTGCAAAATAAAAAGGTGGGGTGACTCGTTCAAACATTATTAAGAATTTCAAGGTGACAGCAGCAGAGCATTAAACCAGGAGTGGGGCCTTCTAGGGGTGGGGCTCTGTGCAGCTGTGCCAGCCTCACACCCACAAGCCGGCTCTAGGTCAGAGTGAATGGTGGGGTGGATGGTCCGTGTGAAGATGAGGTGCACAAAGGTGAGAGGGGAGGCCAGTTAGCCATAAATCTGTTCTATTCGGATTTGAGATACTTTGCCTTCCGAATTTTATTTGGCTTACGCTATTGGTGAATGAGTATACCTGGGATCGCAGGTTGGTGAGCAGTGGGGGTGAGCTGTGTAATATCTGTGGTCACGCACCAAGCTCCTTACTGTGGACCAGGCCTCATGCCCGTGCTCTGCACTGCAATTTGCTTCATCTTCATAGAAATATTCGTATAAAGTAGCAAGTGAGATACAGGCTCTAGAGAGAGATGCCGGGGTTTAAATCTCACTGACCTTGACTCCTTGGACAAGTTACTTAACCCCACTCTGTACCTCAGTTTCCTCTTCTGTTAACAAAGTAATGAGTTACCTGCATTATAGGGTGGTGTTAAGATTGAGTGAGTTCATCTATCTTCAGCTGTTTGCCCAGGGCCTGGCACATAGCAAATGTCTGATAAATGTCTGCTGCCCTGATGACGATGATGGAGGAGAGGGAGGAGGAGGAAGAGAAGTAGAATAAGTAGAAACAGAAGAAGTAGTGACCTTGCTATAGTTAAGTAGTAGGTTCTCCATTTTACGGAGGAGGAAGCTGGGACACAGAGAGAACAGGGAAATGGTCCAAGGGCATCCAGCGAATGAACAGGCTGTGCTCTTTCCTCCGCCATGGCACCTCTTAGGGACGCTTTCTGGTTTGGCCTGAAATGCCTGAGGTGCACTGAACTCAAGTGTCGATGGATCACCCATCCCGCGTTGCTGGTTCAAAGTCCACTGTGCATCCACACACCTTTGCTAAGCGTCCCAAGTGTGCTGGGCCCTCTTGTGGGTGCTGGAGGGTATGAAGATGAGAGGTGGAAGGGAGCAGGGACAGATGGGGGACAGATAAACAGTGATGAGGGCTGTACCACATGGCCAGTCCATGGTGAGGGGGGCAGGAGCGCTGGGAGGCAGGGAGGGGCTCCTCCACACGGGGACTTTGGAGAAAGTTCTGTGGGGCGAAGTTCTAGCCTGGGCTGTGGGGAAGAATAGAAGACCGGGGAAGGGGGTGGGACCTGCTGGGTACCATGTGGAAGTCGTAAACTGAAGTAAATTCCTCGCCTCAGCCTCACAGGTAGGTGGCGTCGGGAGGCAGGTGACACCCTAAGAGTACAGTGAGCACTAAGAGACCGGGCCACAAAAGCCTGGGGAGCCACACCCTCTCTTCTTTCCTTGGTGGGAGGAGAAGCAGGCGTGAGGGCGTTTGGGGGTGCGGAGCTTTGTCAGCCTTCACCTTTGACCTCAGCACTCACTCGGGGGGACCGTCCCACCCTGGGCTCCGTACAACCGCCCCATTCACCTGCTCTCCTGCTCTTATCTCCCAGGGTCAGTGGACTTTCCCCCTTCATGGGTGACAACGATAACGAAACCTTAGCCAACGTCACCTCAGCCACCTGGGACTTTGACGACGAGGCGTTCGATGAGATCTCCGATGATGCCAAGGATTTTATCAGCAATTTGCTGAAGAAAGATATGAAGTAATGAGCTGAGATTTCAGTCTTTTCAGCTCCCCCCACTCTCTGGACTGGCGTCTGGAAGCAGGGATTTCCTTTGCCTGTCGTGGGTCCCTCCTCACCTGATTGGGGAGGGTGGGCATTAGGAATGGGGTGGGGAGGGGTCTTCCTGTGCCCCAGCTCCCTGGTGTCAGACACTCTCCTCGTCTTTAGAAGCACAGAAACCTCACTTGAAGAGCAACGCTTGACAGAGTGTTACAGGGCGAGGGGCAGCTTGTTGTGTATGAATAATGACGGCCCCTTTTATTTTCCATGTCCAGCTGTGGCCCGTAGAAGCCCTGCTGAAACCTCAGCCCCTCTTCAGGGGTTGCACAGGAAGTATCCTATTTGTGTGTCCTGATCATGTCCCCAGACTATTCTGGCTTGGTGTTTTTTTCGTATCTAAGTTATTTAAGAACTACCTGCCTGAATATGGCCAGGTAGCCTCTACCGCTGGCCAAAGTTAGGCTGTGATCCCAGAGCACCGGGCTCAGCCCTCTCCCAGCTCCATCTCTGTCCCCCCATGGCAGTGCAGACTGTGAGGTTCCCCACCTCTGCCTTCTTCGGTTGCCTGGTCAGTGGATGAATATATAAAACAGTCACGAACAGTGGGAGGCCGATGTGTTCAGGCATGTAGATGGCCTAAGGCTGTGGGGAAAGGTCAGACTCACAAGGCACTCAGTAAGTATGTCAGTGAGAGAAGAATGGAGGTTGGAGTTGTAGAGGAGACTGAGCAGAGGAGGTGAGGTTGGAGGGGGTCTTGGTTGTGGCTTGGCAGAATTCACCGGTGAGGACTCTCTTGGTGAGGGGGACCAGCTAAATTAAAGCAGGTGAGGTGCTGTGCGTGTGTAGGGAGAGCTGGCCTGCCCCAGGGGAAGGGAGTAATGGGATAGGAGCAGGTACGAGCGGCTGGCCTCTTGGGCTCCTCACCCGCTCTGTAAACAGGTGGCCAGGTGAGGCAGGGCCTGGCTCCAAGGGCCCCACAGAGTCGTATTTGGCAATAGGGAGCAGTTATGAGCTTTGCTCTGGAAAGGTGATGTTGAAATAGGTGGCATGCCAGATGATGAGAAGGGGAGGAGCAGCCTAACTCCATGGGCAGGCAGGAGGCTCTGCATTCGCCAGGTGACTTTGTGGCCTAGATTCTGCCCTGTCTGCCTGGCCCCCAGAAACCCCCGAGGCTGCCGGTCATCTTGCTCACCTCTGGGAGAAATCCTGTTTGGGACAGAAGAGCACAGTTGCTAAAGGAGCAATGCTGGAGGGTCTCTTAGAATGGTTCTGTCTGATTTTCTGATTACGTACCCTCCTCTCAGTCCTTTTTAGCCGTCTCAGGGCCAAACTCCTCCAGAGGCTACATTCTACACTCCTTGACAGGGAGGTCTTTTTCACATTTTGCTGTCACAGTCTTTGTATCCAAAGGAGGTATGACCTAAGGAAAATCTGGATGTTGTGGGGGGTCTAGATTCCCTTCGGGTGTGAGGGATCCACACTCCAAAGGTGCCTCAGGGAGATGCAGACCTCCTTCCTAATAACTCTGGTCCAAAGATTGCTTTTGTTAACCAAGCTTCATTCACCGAAGACTTGGTAAATGACGTATTGTGTATATACCCTATTTTGACCTTGAATTAATTCAGTAATGAGCTGTGTTGACCCCTCTATGCTCGTAAAATGGACTCAACAAAGAACTAATTTCAAATAGGTCAAGACACTAGATGTTCATAAGCTCTTAAACTCAGCATCTCTTCAGCCAGAAATCTCCATCTATCAGCAGTTTTTAAAATGTTTTTCTATTATGTAATTAATACATGTAAATTGTAGAAAATTTGAATATAAGAAAATTTAAATAATCCATAATCCCTTTATCTAAAGATCACTACATTTTGCTATACTTAGCAAATTTTCCTATACTCAGTTTTCTACATATGTTCGCTTATGGTTCTTTGGGCTTTCTTAGTCCTATTACAATTAAGGTGATGGCCCTGAAGTATTTCTAGACTCCCAGAGCTTTCAGAAAGATTAAATGAGTCTCAGCGCAGTTCTAAGGTTGTCATAATTCATAGGTTGTATGTAGGACATACCTCAGTTCTAACAGGAGAAACCTGATACTCAACCACACCGTAAGACATAAGAGTTCAGTGGTCCTTGGAGACTTGGGCCTAATATTTCACTATCCAGGGAGGCAGAAGGATTAGGCCTCTACAACCCCAAACCCAAACCCCATGTGACCAGCAGAATGACCCCACCCTGGAATATGGTGCCAGCCATTCCCAGACTTGTCTGTCCTCCAGCACTTACCCTTCCTAGACCCCAGGGGCAGGTCATGAGACTCCAGTTGTCTACTTGGTGGTTAGGTCTTCTTAACACCAACCTGTTCTGGGTCTAATCAGAGTAACCCAGACCAAGAGAGGGAAAAGGCCAGGGACACAGTGACCCTGATCTCGGTGGATGGACTGGGAGTAGAGAGCCCTGGAGTCTGCCCTGTGTGACGGGGGACAGGTGACCTCCCATTTCTGATCTGACCACCAGTCTCTGAGGTCCCCTCCTGCTCAGAAATCCTCTGATCTTTGCCTCCATCAGAAACCGCCTGGACTGCACCCAGTGCCTTCAGCATCCATGGCTAACGAAAGACACCAAGAACATGGAGGCCAAGAAGCTCTCCAAGGACCGGATGAAGAAGTACATGGCAAGAAGGAAATGGCAGGTAATGAGGTGGTCCCTTTGGACTGGGATGTTGGCCCTCATATTTGCTTTGTTCAAGCCACCCTCATTCCAAGCTTGCTCTGGCCTCACTCCAAAAATGTTTAAATTTGTTTCTGAAATAGTCTGGGGCGGAGACTGACATTTCATGTCCTCGTGGCTAGGGAACAATGTTACCTTTAGGACTATTTGGCAACCCTGGAGAACGCAATCTCCTTAAAGGTGGTGTGATGGTCTTACATTTCCTTACGATGAAGGAGGAGGGCACATGATGTACAAAGAGAAACACAGTCCTCACCCTCTAGGGAGATTGTATGTTACTAGCCACATGCCCTTGGGCAAGTGACTTAACCTTGCCGTGCCTTCATTTTCTCATCTCTATGGTGGGGATAATCATGGTACCACCATCACAGCAGTGTTATGAGAATTATATGAGATAATCTTCATCTGGCCTTTAGCACATTGCCTGGTACATAGTAAATGTGAAAAAAATGACACCAGTAGCTAACGTGTGGAGGGCTGGCCATGTGTCAGGGAACATTCAACGCACTTTGTATGCATTAAATCTTTTACTCCTAGGAGGCAGGTACTATTATTACCCCCGCTTTTCAGACAAACTGAGGCAGAAAAAGGTTAGGAAAGTCACCCAGGGTCACGTACCAAATAAGTGGGAAAGTCAGGATTCAAACCCAGAGCCTGGTTCCAGAGCACACAGTCTTAACAAATCTTAACAAGGACACAGAATTACGTCCGACTATTAGCAGATGGATAAAATGATCACCCCAAACCATAGAGAACTTATCATCATCTGTTTTATTACTTTTACTATCACTATTGGTATATAAAATTCCTGGGCCACTAGAGGGTCCATGTTTTCTATACTCAAGAATGTATAGTGTGATGGGGAACTGAAGCCAATAGACATAAAAGGACATAACGCACACCAAGAATGATAAACTATCAGTATAGCTCTCATACCCATATATGTGAGTGTGGACAGGAGAATGGAGCCAGGCACACCAGAGTGGGATGTGGATGTGAGGAAATGCTGCCAGGGCTGGAGTTTGAAATTGGTCATAAAAATGGGCTGGAACACCGAGAAGAGGGGATAACAGCACAGATGGAGGAAAAGGCACAGAGGTGGGGACCACACCTTACCCTGGTTTTGCCGGCCTGGCAGGAGCAGAATCTTTTAGCTAGGCAGTCAGGGGTCCTGGGGCATTTAGACCTTGCCTATGTGGCAGAGAAGAAGGAAATCACTGTTATAGGGGTAAGTGGGACACTGGTAATTTGCCACACAGGATGGCTACACCACAGTTCCCTTGAAAAGTACAACTTCACACAAAGGTGGAGAGACGGAGCAGAGGTGAACGAGGGGCTTTGGATGTTTGGGTGTAAGGGACCACCATCCCCTGTACATCTTAGCCAGAACCCCCCACAGCAGGAGTCAGTTCTTGGTTAGCTCCCTGTGTGGTGGAGGCTAGGTGGATTGGCCTCCCTCAAGTACCAGGTGAGGTGGAACACCTGTGCTGTTTACCTTACCCTCTGGTGCCATTAGGATCCAATGAAATCAGAGTTACAAATTCTTAAAAAAAAAGGGGGGGGGGCCCATAAAATCAAAGGTTGGCTTTATTAATGATCTTATGGCCAGTAGATCTCAAAGAAATAGCGGGATTTCTGGAGAAATAGCTGGTATGTGGGGTGGGGTGGTCCTCAGAGCGGCGAGTCTCACTGGGTTTTGCTTGGACGGGGCTGTGGGTTAAGGGGCAGCCTTATCACTTCAGGCTTTCCGGGAGCAACGGCACATCTGCTGGTGAACCAAAGCCAGGAAGAGCCTTAACCCAGGGGACAGGCACAGAGGAGAGATAAGGACATGAGAGAGGAAATAAATGGAATTTTTTAGTCAGATGGGTCAGGGAACCATAATTTGTGCTGATATTTTAATCACTTAAATTTTTTTCTGGTTGCTTACAGTGTTATTAGCCATAAGGTTTTCTGGAAGTGAGAGGGGAAAGAAAAAGGTAGAATTCAGAGAGGAAACCTTAATTTCATATTTTAATATAAGTAGCAGCATTTGGAAATGGTTTTGCCACAAAAACAGTGGTTAGGTTGCACAAAATTACACATAAAAGTTGTCTACAAAATCCCATTTGAGACATAATGTCCCTGAAGCATCATTTCCCTGGTAATAGCCCAGCTGCGTCTGATCATCTTGTGTTACATTTCTTCCTTAGGAAAATGTTTTCCACATTTTTAACTCCAGATACCAGGACCTTAGCCCCGCTGGAGTAGGGGGTTCCCTCTCAGAGCAGCCGAGGTTCTGTGTGGTGGGGCGTGGCCGGGGGGTGGAGTGGAATAGAATGGGGTGGACAGTGGTGGACAAAGGGCCAGGGCAGGCACAGGTGGCCCAGAACTCTCCACAGCTGCACAAGAGACGGTTCCTTATTATCGTTCTGGTGTGGTTTTCGTAAGAGGCCCAGGAGGAAGGAAGTAACATGAGAACAAATCCCTACATTGCAAGGCAATATATCGATGACTAATCACATTACTGATCTTATAATGAAGTTATTCTGAAAGAAGGTAGGTCTTTTTATTTATATAAAAGAATTCTAAAAAGATATGGTGGTGATAGTAGCATTGAGGGTGGGTTAGTTGAGCAGAATAATGGGACTTTTGCCTGCAAAACTGGAAGCAAAGGACTAGGAATTGGAGGCCCATGGCAGCTGTCTTTATTTCCCGGGAACCACGAAGACCCCAGCAGTATGGACAAAGGGCCATAGGGAAGAAAGCTTTCGACTCGATATAGCACAGAGTATTCTTGGCCATCCCATTTGGATACGCGTTTCTCAAGGGAAATTGTGGTCTTGGGGCTGTTGGTATATACATAGTGTCTAAGACGGCTGGCTGGCTCCAGGGTGACCAGCCTGCCCTGGTTTACCAGAGACTGTCTCCGTTTTAGCACTGAAAAACCCTCAGTCCTGGGCAAACTGGGCTGGTTAGTCATCCTCACTAGCTCTCCCGGGAGGGGAGTCTATGCTGCATTAAGGAGGCCAGTACAGACACTGCCCACCTGGAACACAGGAGCCCAGCCTTGGCCATTGCCCTCAAACAAGAAAAAGGCTTCCCGAAAACAAGGGTGGGAAATAGAGAATTGAAACTGTCTTTCTTGATGTTCTAAAAATTTCCAGAAGTCTTGGTCAGTAAAGCAGCAATCAACTTTCAGCTCGAAAGCGTGAACCTGGAACACTAGAGCATATGGATAGATTTCTTTTCGGTTCTGACAAATAACTTCTCTACCAATTTTTTTTCATAAATCAGTTTCCAAAGGTTGAATTCTGATGTAGATTATTTGTAAGATTTTCCTTACTAAGCACTTCTTATGTTTCCTCCTGTTTTAGAGATTGTATGCGGTATCACTCCATCTGATGGAAAATTTGCCCCTCTGTGTGGTCTATTTGTTTGTTAATGTGTATTTGCTGCCTCCTCTGAAATATTGTAACTTTTTTATTTGCCGTGTTCTGATAACTTCATATTTGTCATTTTGTTAATAGAAGAGGAAAGACTTCATCATTCCACACCAAACAAGTGAAGATAATCTTGGTCAGTCACAATCCAGGTGTTTGGAATTAGGGGCCCATGGGATCAAGGGAGTGTTCCCTGCTACACATTTGCGTGTATGAATCATAGTCTTTCTGTAGAAGACTAGAGCTGCAGGTAGCTTCAAATCTTCTGGTCCAAGGACATGAGGCCCAGAGAGGGGAACTGACTTGCACAAGGTCACACAGTAATCAGGTTAGAGAACTAAACTGTCAGTTGTTGGTAATGAACCCTCTGAGTTTAGAGACTCCTGGCCCAGGGCAAACCAATCTGTATTGGATAAAGGGAATCAAGAGCTGAGAAGGGCTGAGTCTGAGAGTTTGGCTGATTGGGACATAGTCTGGTCTGACGTCAACTCCGTAGGGAGGGCTGCTGGGGCTAGCACCACCTCTTACCCCTTCCTGAGGTCAGGGTAAGCTCCCACGGGAAAGGCTGGATGGCTCCACACTCTAGCTAGCACAACAAACAGATCATTGATGTCACCAGTAACAGCCTCTCCCAGAAGAGCATGCAAGATTTCCCCGTGGTCCCAGTCTGCAGCGGTGTTCTCTGCAGGGCCACAGTCCCTCTGCACACAGTTAAGTTGGTCAATTGTCATCTCTTGTCTTCCTACCCCCCAATCACCTCCATCTGCGGCTTCCTGGGTTCTGCTCAGAGTGACCCAGCTTCACCATGGTGACAGAGGGCCAGAAGCATAACCACACCAAACAGTATATATGCAAGAGGGCGGATGGCCAGAGGACAGAGCAAGAGGGAATGTCTGTCCAAGGTGCTTGAAAATAGTCTGCAACCAGGATGGCATGTGACATGTCAGAAAAGTGATTATGGTCACAGCAGTAAGTCTCTGCTTAAACCACACACACACGCACACACTTTTTTGTGTGATTCCTTAATGCCCTGAAATTCTTTACTTTCAAAAAAATCTTTTTACTGAAGCATCCTGGCTTTCCAGATAGTCCAAAATGGTGAGGCTTTACTGAAATGCTTGAGCATATGAAGTTAATTGAGGAGGAAATTGGCTTAGCTAGCACAGTTTGAGGTCCAATGGGTAAGTGCTAGCCACTTGCCTATGTACAGGCTCTTCCCTCCTCTCTCAGCAGCCAGGCTGTGGTGACAACATCTGCTCTCTGGATACACAGCATCTGGATGCCTGAAAAGATGCCGTGGGTGCAGGGGCGGAAAGAGTTGGTTATGCCTCAGTTTCTTACCTTAGTCATGCCATTGACCTTAGAAAAGGGGTGAGAAACTTTACTTAAAGGTGAGAGACATAGTCACACGTGTATGTTATTGAGGATTTCTTGACCTAAATCCTATGCTTGGTAGAATTTTTACAATGCCAAGAAAATGTTCATCTCGAGTTCTGGCATCCTTTTCAGCAGAAGTTCTGTCCTCTCCCGGGGTGCCTCGTCTCAGAAAAGCGAAGAGTCATTGCTTTTCATTTCTTTGGGTGCTTCTTTTTGGTGCCTGAGTGTCCATCAGGGAAGAACACCCCTCCAGAACTTCTCTGTGCATTCACAGAGTCGTGCTGGGGCCAGCCAGAGTGTTTCCCAAAATCTCTTAAGTATCTGAATCATAAACAGAACTAAATGAGACCTTGGACATCATCTTGTCCACCCGCCTCCTTATACAGAAAAGGAAACTGAAGCCCAGAGAGGTTAATCGACTTGCCCAAGGTCAATAGAATGCACATTTTTTTTTTTTGCATCAGGACCTGTGGGATCTGTAGTAACTATCCTCTTGACCAATTAAAATCCTATCGCTAGCATTGTTTTACGAGAAACAGCCCCACTGGGCCCCGTCAGCAATAAGTCTTTGGAGCTGTCTCAGCCTGCAGTTGCTTTATATAAACTATCCCTTTTATGGGAGTTGAAGCACAGTATGAAAAGGGTTTTTGTCTCATGTTGACCTTGTTTAGTCACATTAACGCACACATTGGTTCCAGGCCCCATTCCATTCTGCGAACATCTTCTGACACGCTGATAGTGCTGAGCAGAGCAAGGTTGGGCTCACTCCTCTGGCAGAACCTCAGCGCTCGGGAGGCCCTTGTGTCAGGGACAGCTGCTTCTCCTGGGCTGGGCTTTTCTCCCCAAGCCCCGCTGCCCAACTGGATCCAGGGACGCCGCCTGAGTCCAACTCCAGTGTCTCTTTTCCAGAAAACGGGCAATGCTGTGAGAGCCATTGGAAGACTGTCCTCTATGGCAATGATCTCAGGGCTCAGTGGCAGGAAATCCTCATCAGGGTCACCAACCAGCCCGCTCAACGCAGAAAAACTAGAATCCGAAGGTAAGGAGCTCCAGGAAGACTTTCTCCAACCAGTTGGTGAAAAGGGAAGGGTTGGGGGATGGAAGGGCATTTTGAGGTGTTGGGGAGGATTTTTGTTTTTTGTTTTTTCATAATACAACCTAAAGAATAAAATTCAGAACTACTTCTAGGTTGCCCTGACAACAGTTACGAAGTCTAGTAATTACTCTTTAATTGTTTAACCTTGGGTTTAACTATATTCAGAGGGAAAGTTAATATTTGTCTAATAGAGCTAGATGATCTCTGCTATTCTTTTCCCTGTATTTTACATAAGAATTAGCAAAGGCTTTGTTAAAAGCTTCCTTTCTTCTCATTACAAAAGTGATACTTGTATGTTGATAGGCAAACAAAATAAAAATCACCTATATAGTCGTGTACTTTTAAAAAATACTCTTCCATTTTTTTACTGTGTTTTAAACAAAAATTAACTCATACGGTCCGCATTCGTTTGGTGTTTTTCGTGACGCTAAAACATGCCATTTGAACTGGGTGGACTCTGACTGGCGGGGCCCCGGCTGGAGACCACCAGTAGGGTTAGTTACTTGCCCACTGTCCTTGAGAGGCCACCCCATCCGTCCACTTCCTCAGTGAAGGCCTTGGCTTCTTCCTGCTTCAGATGCAGGCAGCGTCTGGCCCTTATCTTCTTGAGATGCCTCATTTGGCCAGAGACACCCCTCTACCTCCCTCTGCCCGGGGCTTTTGGTATCCAAAGGTGAGAAGCTGAGTCTAGATCCCTTTTGTGCACAAAGGCAGGGTAATTGGTGAGGCTGCTTGCTGGGTTGCTCTGATACAGCCAGGGACAGGGTCTGTAGCACATGGGCCTGATCCCTCTGATCCACTCCTGCCACTCCCCAGATGACCCAGAATAGCCTGAAGGGGCGGGAGAAGATACAGGAGCCCCTCCAAGTTATGGCTTTTCCCTGGACCAATCCCAAACCCTGGTCCACAGTCATACAAAGGAAAGGAGTATAAAAGTGTGGACGATAGGACTGCTGGCCAGTCGAAGATGCCTCTAGGACCTGGCTCCTACTGAGGAGGGCAACGGGGCTACAGAGACCAGGAAGGCTGTGTGGTTCGTCCTTCTGAGATGCCCTCAACTGAATCCTGAAACAGCATGAAATGCAGCCAAAAATCCTTTTTAAAGATTATTTCCTTCTTCAATGTGTCAGCATAAGGGAAGGGGGGAGTCCAAACATTTCCCCAGTTTGGTCACAGTTCTCTCTTCTGCCAAAACAATTTGGCAGCAGGCCAGCCTGTCCCCGAGAGAGGTGTGCTTATGATTCAGTCCTCTAAACTGCGTTATTTGCTAAATGATAGCAACTTAAAAAAAAAAAGTCAGCTTTTTTAAACTAGCGAAGAGGAGAGAACCAGGAATGAAGAAATAACCACATCCTCTTCCCTGTCTTCTAGAAGATGTCTCCCAAGCTTTCCTTGAGGCTGTTGCTGAGGAAAAGCCCCATGTAAAGCCCTATTTCTCTAAGACCATTCGTGATTTAGAAGTTGTGGAGGGGAGCGCTGCTAGATTTGACTGCAAGATTGAAGGTAAGTCATGGCTGTTCTTCCCTTTACTACAAAAGGGGTATGGCTGCCTGTGCCCCTACTGTGTGCCCTGGGCAAGATGTTGGTTCTGGGCAGCCCGAGAGCAATTAGGAACAGCCAGGCTGTGAGGGAAACTGGGTCAGGAGGAGTTGGCCCCCTGCCCCCACTCCCACCCACTGGAGGTTAGTGCCTTTGAGGGACTTACCTGGGGCACATTTGATATCGCACCTACTTACATCAGCCACTAGATCCCAGTTAAAAGTGGTTTATCATGGACCTGTTTGGCTATGGAACATGTTTAGTGAAATGAGCTTCTGGGAAGCCTATGAATTGGCCACAAGAAGCCCTCAAAGGAAGGTTGGCACGAAGGGCATAGGATGTGGAGTCAGTGGCTCTGCTGCGCATCAGCGGGCTGTGTGACCTTCGGCGGTGATGTGACTCTTCTGAGCCTCGGGCCCTCAGCTGTCATATGATGTCTGATGCCCTGAGTGGCTCTGGGGGTTCTGTGAGACAACATATGTGAAAAGGGGGAAACCTTGAAAGTCTTTTAAAGATGTCATGGAGTCAAGGAGAAAGTAGTGGGATTGGTGAGTGCAGAGAAAGAGCCTGCTATGTAACTTCACACAGGGAAGTTGGGAGCCAGGCATCTGGGCAAACCACTCAGTTTGGGCATCCTCCCCACACTTCTCCTCTGCTGCCAGGAATAATATGGCTATAGAATCCTGAGTTGTTAGAGCTCAAGGGACGTTTTGAGATCTTAACCCAGGCCTCTTCAAGTCTGTGACTGTCATGTGCCAACCAGATGGAGGGTTATCTCCCATTTCAATCTGACCGAATAAAGCACAGAAGTTCATGAAGCAACTTTCCCCAGGCTGCCTAGCATGGGACACAGTCAGAACAAATTGTGCCTCCCACTCTGGAAGATTCTCCAGCAATATGACCAGATAATGCCTTTTGGGTAAAGTAACCCAAAGTTAGGAATGAAAAAACAATTTTTCTCCTGCGTCATTATATTACCAAGATGGCTTGTAAATGCCTACCATAATCCTTCTCTTTTTTCATTCAATTAAAAAAA